>NC_047675.1:5458119-5713119 GCF_011762505.2 Arvicanthis niloticus | reverse complement strand
AGAATCTCAGGGACAGAATACAGTGACTCTGGGGAGTACTGATTCTGTGGTACTCAGTGAGCCACCCCTTACAGAGGGCAACAGCCAGCGGTGAGCAAACATGGCTTTTGTTTGAATATCGAGAGGGCTTTGGATGAGAAGCAGGGCTCCCAGGGTGTCCCAGGCAGCGGCTGTGAGCAGGGTGGGAATGAGAGGCTCTTACCCAAAGCCAGCTGCTCTCGATTCCCCCAGGCCCCACATCTTGTAGTCTGGGACCCAGGGTGCAAATGTCACTTCATAGCAAAGTCAGACTCCAAGACAGTGAGTCTCAGAAATAAGTTGTCATGATTTATACATCAGCTGCCTCAAATGTAGATGTTCAATAATGCTTATTCTGAGTTGATGTGAGCCTTGGCTGTTAAAATTAGCTTCTAATCAGATTTCTCTGAGACCTTCAGATGATGATGGTGATATTGAAAAGATAATGGTGATGATGATGGTAATATTGAAATGATGATGATGGTGATGATGGTGGTGATGGTGATGGTGATGATGATGGTGATGATGGTACTGTTGAAATGATGATGATGATGATGGTGGTGATGGTGGTGGTGGTGGTGGTGGTGGTGGTGATGGTGATGATGGTGGTGATGATGGTAATGTTGAAATGATGATGATGATGATGGTTGTGGTGGTGGTGATGATGATGGTGGTGATGACGGTAATGTTGAAATGATGATGAGGGTGGTGGTGGTGATGATGGTGGTGGTGATGATGATGGTGATGATGGTAATGTTGAAATGATGATGATGGTGGTGGTGATGATGGTAATGTTGAAATGATGATGAGGGTGGTGGTGGTGATGGTGATGATGATGGTAATGTTGAAATGATGATGATGATGGTGGTGATGATGATGGTGGTGATGATGGTAATGTTGATGTTGATGTTGATGATGATCATTTCACAAAAGGATTCTTCATTTATAGACTAGATACCTGTGGTCTACACATCCTATTTTCCAAGTTAAATTCCCTGTGTGGTGACCATGTCGTTTCCCTTTGACTGCATCTTGAAGCAAATAGCAGCAGCTCTTTCATCATCCCAGGTGTAGTGTTATAAACCATGGAATTAAACAGAGAAAACTATTTCCCGTGGTGAGGATCTCTGTGCCTTGCTGGTGTACGATAACCCACCCATACCTGTCTTCTGCCCAGCGTCTCTGTCTCCAGGCTTTTAGCTACTCCAACTACCTGATCTCAAGGTGCTCCGTCCATTTCTTATTTATTTATTTATTTATTTATTTATTTATTTATTTATTTCAAGACAGGATTTCTCTGTGTAGCCCTGGCTGTCCTGGAACTCACTCTGTAGACCAGGCTGGCCTCAAACTCAGAAATCCACCTGCCTCTGCCTCCCAAGTGCTGGGATTAAAGGCGTGCGCCACCACCGCCCGGTGCTCCATCCATTTCAAATAATGTTTCCCAGTGCCTCTTCTGGGCTTATTACACTTTGTGTTTTGGAACTCAGCTTAAGCATCTTCTTGTCCAGCTGCTATTCCTGACCCACACTAGGTTTCCTGCCCTACTATGTGCTGCCACAGCATACTCCATTAACCCTATGAGAACATTAACACATGCCCCCATTATGCTTGCCAAGGAATTTGCTTGCCTGTGAGTTCCTCCAGGCCTTTGTTCCCAAGCAGCTCCTATGCCTTGCTTAAAATATTTAATGAATGAGTTTACACAAACACTCGCTGCCTGTGTCACACACACACACACACACACACACACACACACACACACAAATATTAGTTGACTCTATTAGACGTTTCTCTCCCAGACCTAAAAGCAGACTTGCCTACTAAATTTCTTGACTTTCTAACTGGGGAGAACCCCAGCTCTGCAAATCAGCATGTCTCGTGGTTCATAAATCTGAGAAAACTTCATGAGAAGCAGAACAGCCACTGTGACAAGACAGACCCTGTCCTTTTGTTTCTAGAGGCCAAGAATTCTTTTCCTATGGCTCAGGAATCATGCTATATAATTTTCTCTCTCTTTGGGGTTATATATAATCAGTCCAAGGGTCTTTCCAAAATTACTGTGCAACAGACATATTTAAACTTACATTTAGTTAAGCATATTTGTGATGTGATTTAGATAAATATATTAAACCTACAAGTGATTTGGAACTAAAATTAACATTCATACGACAAAACATTTCATTGTTTCTTGGAGGATAGAGACTGAATTACATTTCTGGCATTGTGAAGACATGCACATCGCGAAACTCCATCTAAGGGGCGTCTATACGAATAAATGTACATATGAGACGACAGAATGATAATTTATTAGCCAATTTCTGCTCATAGTGAGGAAGTTGCTGTCTGGACAGACTTCAGGACCCTGCCCAATTCTACCTCCCCTGACTGTTCATTTCCTGTGTCTGGGAACCTCATGGCTTTCTCTCATGCTCATGTTACGTAATTATTCTCATGTGGGTCTGCCTCACAGCGCAGCTTTCCCACTTCAGCTATGGGGGATGGAAGCCGTCCGTAACTGCAGAACTGTTCCCCTGGCCAAGGAGGGAAGATGGTTCCCATTACTGCTGAGAGATGCTGAGAGAGGTGAATGGAGTCCTGGCTCACAGGGTTCCTCCATCAAAGAGTTTACCTCATTGCCAGAGTTTGCTTTACTCCAAACGGAGCATAAAATACACATGTGGAACCACTCTAGAAAATAATTTTCACACAATGTGCCATTTGTGGCGTGTGTGTGTGCCCGTGTGTGTGCCCGTGTGTGTGTGTGTGTGTGTGTTTATGTGTGTGTGTGTGTGTGTGTAGGGGGAGGTTTCTGTGTGTGGTGTGTGTATGTGGGGGGAGGTGTGTGTGTGTGTGTGTGTGTGTGTGTGTGTGTGCACGCGCGCGCATGCACTCTGCCTTGATTCCAGTATTCTACTCAGTAAAGCCTACGGCCTGGCTTCTTCATTCTGATGCAGTTTGTAGTGTATGTTTTTGTTCTGTCTACGGTGGTGCATTTAGAATAAACTGTGCACAGAAAGATGATTGGGAAACTGTGTGGGATCTGAAGCTGATGTCAAGACTACAGTGGTTAAATATGGACTATTTTAAGAAATCGCATCAAAAAAAGAATTCTGACATCCTGCCAGGAATTCTAGGGCTGCCTCCTGGATCCACCATGATCCCTTGGGAGTAATAACGGTGAGTTTCTCTATCTATGGTTTTGTTTTTGACTGGGACTAGTTGTTATAGAGAAACTGATTAACCAAGAAGTTAATTGCAGAAACTAAACACAATAATAAAACTGAATCCATTCCTCAGTGCAAATTGTTGGTGGCCTCGCAATTAAATTTGAACATCAAAATTTAATGTTTAAAGAGTCTGCTCCCCCTACTGTGATCTTTGACTTTGAGAACCGGCATCAGACGCACCCACAAAGTCTTATCAATTGCACACATTTTAGTGCAAATTTAGACTCTGAAGTCCTTGTTCCTTAGCTTTCTATTTCTTAAACAACTTACTTTAGAATAAAAGTACAAATGATGGCGGCAAACCTCAAACTCTTTGTAACTCTTACACAAACACAGGACTTGGGGTGGAGAGATGGCTCAGTGTTAGCAGTAATGGCTGCCCTTGCAGAGGCCCTGAGTTTGATTCCCACACCCACGTGACAGCTCACAGCCCTCTAACTCCAGTTCCAGGGGATCCAGGGCCCTCTTATGTCCTCCTTGGGCCTGCAGGCAAAACATTCTAAACATAAAGTGAGGGGAGGAGGGACAGTTTCAAGCTAAACAGAATTCCAATTAATGCATACTTGCCCGTATTCACAGGCAAAAGAGATGGCAAATAATTAACCATTTGATTACTGAGCTCCGTTAGGGCTTTCTTTCTTTCTTAAATTTTTTTCATTTGCTATATGATAAAGACATTGAGGAAAATAATAGCAAACAAAACAGACAGACACTGTCATTCTCCTGGAGCTTGGACATGAGAGGAAACAGAAAAGAATGAGAAATTAGTAAATGTGTTCAGGCAGATGCCGAGAAGAGTAAGCTGAGAAGAAGGAGAAAGAAGGAAACATTCATGGTAAAGTGGGTGGAGGACGGGGCTGCAAAGAAACCACAGTTGGACAAAAGTTTATCTGGGGAACCGAGGATGTAATTTATGAAAGGTCTTGTCTGGCAAACTCGAAGGTCCGGATTTGTCTCCAACACCAGAAACACAGCTCTAAAGACCACAGCGACAGAGGCCACCCACCCTTCTTTGCCTGTCCCATTTTTAAGCTTTAATTTATTCACTTATCTATCTATGGAATCAGGAATGGAACTGAGGGCCTCAAATACACCAGGAATGTGTTCTCCCTCTGACCCACAGTCCACAGCCCCTAGCAGCTTCGTTCTCTATTTAGAATGGAGATAAGATACTCTTGAGGAAAATGTGGGCAATGCAGAGATTTCTCTGCAACATTGTGTCTCTGCCATAAGGCTTATACACTGCCTCTGAGCACCAGGTAAACGGGATTCATGCACCCCATAGTCATTGTCATCATTGTGAGATCAACTGACAGAATAAAATACAGAAAATAAGATATAAATGAACGGGGGGTGGGGGGGGAAAGGTTGAGTTCTTGGATGGATTCTTGCCTAGACACATTCTCAGTGGAAAACTTGTGGCCAAACTAATAACTAATGTCTTACAATGTTCCATTTAGCAACTGAAAGGCCAGGCAACTTGTCCCTAGACACAATGCAGAAGTGTGGGTCTCTGTGGCTCAGCCATCAAGTCAGCTGAGATGGAAGCACCAGGCTGGGCTGATAGAACTGAATGTTGTCTGTGCCGACTTCCTTCCCATGAGCTTATGAGGTGCACCTGAATTTAAAGGAAAATGTAGAAACATTCACAGGCAACGGGCAGAGAAATGCTGAAACTGATTATCAAAATAAAGTCAAAAGTCCTGAGTTTTAAAGGAGTTTTCTTTTACATTGTCATGTGATCCCTGTATGCCTTGACATGGTAGAGAGGCACTTTGGTACCCACCCGTGTACACTGTGTGATGGTTGGATCCTGTTATCTGCATCCATCACCATGTGCATGCATTGGCAGAGTTCAGAGTCCTCCCTACTGGCAACACTGGCCTCTCGCTTGAGGCCCCCAGTTCAGTGTTATCAGCTGCCCTTGTGTGCACCACAACATTATAAGTTGCTCGTTCCCGGCTGCCTCTGTGCCCTTTAACACCCTTCCCTGGGTCCCACTGTCTCCCCCACTTCCTGGTGACTACTCTTCTGTTCCTGGCTTTATCTGAGGTCATCATTTTCCAGATTCTAACGTGATAAAGTGCTGCACTTACCTTGTCATAGATTATTTTGCTTAACATTGCACCTTTAGTCCACCCATAAACAACGGGGAGAAATTCCCCACTTTTATAGGGTTTACACATAAAGTATACCTGCTACAAAATAGTTCAAGTAAATCAAGTTAATGGAGAATCTTATTATTTGTCCCTAATTTTAACGATGAAAGTCTTGAGCATGTTCACACTGTCCAAAATCATTGCCTGGATGCATGCCTATTTTCCAAGTCTGGAATGCTGTGCCTCCGTACCATGTGTGCATATGTCAGATAAAGGAATTTTGCAGCGTGTACTAAAAAGAGAGAGCCTGAACCCTGTGAGGCTTTCACCTACGGGAAGATTTATGCCTGGAGTTTACTGGCATTTCTCTTTTAAAGAGTCTTTCCTCGACCATCTCCACAGATTTTTTTTTATTTGCTTATATAAGCCAACCCTATAAAAATGACAGTAGTGCCCCATCAGTTAAGCACCATAACTCAAGCTAAACATCTTGTAGCAGAATAAATACTGAAAAATGTGCTCAGTGATGACTCTTGGATTCCACGAAGTGAACACACGCATACCGGTATCACCAAGGGAAAACATTTTCAGCTCCCAGACGTCCCCAGTCACCATCCTAACTCTGAAGAAATCACCTTCCTGACTTTTAACAGTGTGAGTTTGTCTTTTGTGTCGAATGTCTAAGGATTCTGCTCATGTGACCTATTTTGTGCCCGGCTGCTCCAGCTCAGCAACATCCTCCAAAGAGTCATCCACACTGTGGTGTTGGGTTGTAGCTCGTTCATTCACATTGTTGGGTAGCATCTCACTCTCCGCTGTAATGAGAAGCACCTCTGTGCACTCTCACATGCATTCTTGTGCACACATATATGCACGTCCGTTGCACGTATAAGTATATACTATATAGTACAGGTATATTCCAAATGGACCCTTTTAACATAATTCTTTATACTAATACATTTATATTTTAATTAACAAGTTTGGAGAACTCTATCAGAACATGGTACTAAACCATGAATGAGGCAGAATTTGCTAAGTAGAATATTTTTTCTGATTCAAAAGTTTAGATACACATATCGCCTATTATAAACTGCACCCCTACACTTCTTGACCTTTCAAGAAGTTATGTTTCTCCATCTAGATAATTCCTAAATCAACTCACACACTGACTAAGCATCTCAAAGAGAGAGAGAGACTGAGGGGAGCTGGGACTTCAAGTTACAGATTCTCTGTTGATACAGCAGGCAAGGGTCGAAGTTAGTCTGAACCCTAGGGGAATTTTAGAATCTGTTTGTTTATTAGTTCATTTGTTTGTTTGAGATAAGGCCTCACTATGTAGCTCTGTCTAGCCTGGAACTCACTGTATAGACCAACTTGGTTTTTTTTTTTTTTTTTTTTTTGGTTTTTTGAGACAGGGTTTCTCTGTATAGCCCTGGCTGTCCTAGAACTCACTCTGTAGACCAGGCTGGCCTCGAACTCAGAAATCCGCCTTCCTCTGCCTCCCAAGTGCTGGGATTAAAAGCGTGCACCACCACTGCCCAGCCAAGCTGTCTTCTAATACACAGAGATACAACTTCCTCTCTCTCCCAAGTACTGGCACTGAGGGCCACCTAGCTTGATGAACTTTTTGAAATCATAGGACACACAAAAAAATTACTACTTTTTAAATGTAAAACACCTATAAAACGTCTCTCAGAAAACATTTCTTTCTCCCAGAATAATAGATCAGGCTAAAATTTCAAACAGTCAAATTAATCTCAAAATATACAGAAAGAAATAAAGTTTGGCTTCAGTATTCCCCGCTGCTGACAGACCAGACAGCACTCGTTGTGAGCTGTAAGGCTTACTGTGAAACACAGATTAAGAAGCACTGGTTATGAAGAGCTCCAAACTCCGGAGACCCTTCCTCAAGTCTTAGGTCATTGCGGCCACCCAAAAATCACAAGAAACCTTACCTGGATGCAATCAGCAGAGGTTTATTAGGGGAGGAGCCGGCGGTCAAAACGACAAGCTCTTTAGCTCCAAGAGCAGGGTTTTGGCCTAGAGTGGTGGGTTAAAGGGTCTTTTATAGCATGGGGTGGGGGGGAGGAAGGCATTTTCGCGCGCTTACACATGAATGGTTGCATTTTCGCGCGCTTACACATGATTGGTTGTCTTACAAATTTTGAACATAGCACTGGGAAGACCAAGGGAGGGGTAACCAAGAACAGTGGAACATTCCAGAGAATCTAGCCCAAATGATCTAGAGTCATGTGAAAATCACTGCACACTCATTTTTCTCAAAAATGTGGTTTCACCAAGTCACTGCCCTACCTTGTATTCTCACTAGTTCCAGCTGTAAAGCCACAGCCCTGTCATTGTGTTTTTACCACCTGAATGACTTTCACTCCTTACAGCCAGTTCCTGGAACTGGCCTGGCTTGTTTCAGAGAAAATTTTCCATGTCCCTAAAAGAACTTAAAGGGCATCTATATATGTATATATTCTATAAAAATGATTTTTTATAATTTTTCAGTTAGAGATGTTATGTTTTCTAGCAGTCAGAACTGGCTTGGTGAAGTTCTCCAGACAATCTCTCTGAGATTAGTTTTGTAAAATGATATATCCCAGTCTGCCAGTTTCTAGGTAAAATGGGTAGGCTTATCTGTGATCTGGTCACTACACCACACTAACACAAGATGACCATGGCCAGGAAGATTAGGAGTAGAAGCTTTCTAGATTGTAAAAATAAGTTAGCATGAATCTGAAAGAAAAACTCTTTTTTAACCACCAGCAAAATGTACATCACAGTATTCCCAAAGCTGATCTCTCAAAATGCTGACCACGTGGTAAATGGGAATATCTTGAGATACACTTAGTCACTGCTTTTCTCCCCAAGACTGAACATGTGTTCATTTCAAGTAATTGGGAGAGCGTCACAGCAGATGGCAAGGGTTTTAGGTAGGCATCCATGATTCAGCTAAGGAGAAGAGGAGGAGGAGGAGGAGGAGGAGGAAGATGAGGAAGAGGAGGAGGAAGAAGAGGAGGAGGAGGAGGAGGAGGAGGAGGAAGAGGAGGAGGAGGAGGAGGAGGAGAATGGCCCTTGATCTTTAGGGAAGCTTCATGCTAAATAGTAATTAGTCCTCAAAGCTCTTAAAGGATGAATAGTAGTACAGACTTGAAGCACTCAATATGAAAATCACTATACTTCATATTTTTTAAGTAGGCCAATTAAATTATGTGGTCATGATTTAAAAAATCGAGTTTTCTTCCACCAGTGCTGAAAAGGTCAGGGACTACTTTCAAGGCTGTAAGAAGGCCAAGTGACAGACAAAAGGGGGACCAGGTGTGGAGGTGAGAAATCCCTGTGTCCTGGTGGCAGACAAAAGGCATGGGAAGACGGGAGAAAAGCCTGCATTTCATTTGTTTAACACTGTGTGCTTATGCATGCTTAGAATTTTCTGATGCCAGACGTTCAATGCTCGATGTTCTCTTTATACACAGACCTTTTCAGACTGTTGGGGAAAAGTGGGGGAAGCTACAGGGGATGGAAGGAATAAAGCAGAGTCATGTGATGGACAGCTATCCTGGAACTCACCTCTTAGATGCCAGCACTCAGGAGCCACCCTGTGTGGCTTTGCCAAAGGTCAGACGTGGGGGGGTGAGAGTTGACACACGTGGTTCCAGCTACAAAAGGAGCTTGAAGAACCAGAGCATGTGCTATTTATAAGTCACATTTATAATGGTTACAGAGGTGGACACTCCAATCAGCCCTCAACTTAGTTACTTTCACATTGTTGAGATAAGACACCATGACAAAGGCAACTTAGAGAAGAAAGTTTATTTAGGACTTACAGGTTAGATGTCATGGGACCGTGGCACCATGGCAGGGAGCCTGGCAGCAGGCATGGCTGGCACTGGAGCAATAGATGAGAGCTTGCATCTTCATTCCCAAGCAAGAGCAGAGAGAGACTGGGACTAGCTTGGGTTTTTGCAAACCTTAAAGCCCACCCCAGTGACACACCGCCTCCAATAAGGCCACACCTACTAATTCTTCCCAACTGGTTCCAGTTCGATCAACTGGGGAACAGGCATTCAAATACATGATTCTGGAGCTGGAGAGATGTTTGCATTTTTAAAAAATTTTTAAATTTTTAAATTATTTAAAATTTTTATGAAAGTATCTACACATATGTATATATACATTGTATATATGTATATATACATAATGTGTATATATGCATATATGTACATGTATACACACATACACATTCACATACAAATACATATACATGTATATATAATGAGCCTATAGGAGCCATTCTCAAACCATCACAATCCTACCTGTAAGGGGAGTAATAAAACAGTCAGCCTCCAGTTGCCACACCTTCCATGTCTCCTGTGAATTTGAAATTCCTTCCTTGCTTGCAGGGCACTAATGAACTGTCTGAAATGAGGAGTGTTTGGTTTCCTTGCCAAATCTCAGAGGAGGATGCAGATTCTGGAGCTGATGGGATCTGATACAACGCTCTTTCTGAGCCAGAATTTTGGATAGCTAATGAGGCCAGTGTTTGCCACTCGATTGTGGTTTAGGTCTCTGATTCTTGGTCCAAGCCCATGCTCTGTTCAGACTTCCCCTTCTCCGTGAATGCCAGGCCTTGCAGGGGCACTTTCTCTGCTGCTAGCAGATGCTATCTCACGCACTTATGTCTTCTCATTCAATACAAAGTTTCAGAGAAAATTCTAATTTTCTTTTTAGAAGTAAAATAAGGAATGCATTCACACACACACACACACACACAGGAAAATGGTATGTACATTGAGAAATAGCCAGTCTCCTCGTTTCTGTTGTTTTTGTGTAGTTAGCAGTAGTTTTGTTTGGTTTTGTTTCCTTTTGTTTGCCGCGGGGGTCTTACTCTGAACTTAGACTAGGCTTGACTTGAACTAATGGAAATCTTCCTGCCTGAGCTCATCGACTAAGTGCTAAGATTATCGGGATGAGCTACCATGAGTTAGTTAGTTAGTTAGTTAGTTAGTTAGTTAGTTAGTTAGTTAAACTACCCCATACTCGTACCATTCTATATTCCTGTTTCTTAATCAAAATTCAGCATCTTGGTCTTTTCATATGTCATTATATCTCAGAGATCTTTGAGAATATATAAATCCCACTTTATTCTTTTTAATTTCATACTCCCAGCCTGAGAGAGCATCTTAGTCTGTACAGTCCTTTGTCCCAGTCTTTTCCTTTAACAGACAGTACTATGGTTATACATGTATATGTACATCCTACTTGTCGGTTTGGGTAGGATGAATATTTGGGAAGTCTCCTCCCCCAGGATTCCTGAAGCCAAGGGTTACTACACAATCACCTTGGCAGCTGTCTCCCCAATAGTTGTTTTCTTGCACTCCAATAGAATGGAAAGGGTCTCTGTTTTCTTTTCTTTTTTTTTTTTTTTTTGTTTTTTGTTTTGTTTTTGTTTTTTGTTTTTTGTTTTTCTAGATAGGGTTTCTCTATGTAGCTCTGGCTATCCTGGAACTCACTCTGTAGACCAGGCTGGCCTCGAACTCAGAAATCCGCCTGCCTCTGCCTCCCAAGTGCTGGGATTAAAGGCGTGCGCCACCACCGCCCGGCGGGTCTCTGTTTTCTAAACTCTGTTTTTTCTATCTTTTTTTTCAGTTCCAAGAAAAGTATTGGGAATATAGGTCAGTGAGTAAGACACTTGCCACATGTGTGTGGGTTTGAGTTGGAATTCCCAGAACCCACATAAAACCAGACACAGTGGCGTACATCTGTAAGCCCAGTGCTCCCAGGATGGGTTGGGTCAGAGAGACAGGAAGATCTCTGGGACCTGTGGGCTCACTAGCCTGGCATACACAGCAGAAACCCAACAAAGAAACTTTGTCTTAAACAGGATGTGAGACAAAGACTTGCTCTCTGAATTCTGAATTCCACATGTGAACTGTACCGTTCTCTCTGTCTCTCTGTCTCTCTCTCTCTCTCTCTCTCTCTCTCTCTCTCTCTCTCTCTCTCTCTCTCACACACACACACACACACACACATACACACATACACGTGTTGCTTGTAAAAAAAATAGTAAAATAAGTTGGAATAATTTTGGGAAATATATTGTGTCTTAGAAAAAAGTGCTCAACATGCCACTTACTTATACTTAAAAATAAAGAAGATACTAATTTAAGAAAATATAGTACAACAGTAAGCATTTCCTACTCCAGGGCATCAGTAATGTGCATTCCGAGTCAGTGAGTTCTACCCTCTTGTCATTTCAGAATTCATTCACCTGAGAATTGCCAATCCATTTGTCCTCATGCTAGATTATTGTTAATTATTAGAAAAAGCATCTATGGCACATTTTTCAGCCTACTGCATATCACGAAAATGTTCAAAATGCAACCAAATTACTTCCATCTTCCCTGAAGAGATTTCTAATTTCTGGTTGAAATTAAGGTGAGCGAGCACACTGGAGGTAAAAATTAGGCTTTTTTTTTTTTTTCCTGTAAACTACTTTGTGAATTGTGACAACTATCTCCCAGGCAGCTGTCACTCACATTTTTGACAGAGATCAGTGATTTTTCCCAGAAGCCAGTATCAAAACCCAGTCAGACCCTCCCGGTGGCAGGGCCAGGACCAGGCAGGAGTGGAAAACTAACAAAGAAGCTGTAGAGCCTGTTTGTCACCCATGGTAACAGGTTATAGCTGATGTCATGTGGTGGCCATGAGCAGTTTGGGCACCATGACTAGCCTGACTCTGGGTCTCACTGAACTGAGCTAAGTGACAAGAAGCCTAATGTGCTGTGCCCTCACCCCTGGGTACACACATACACACATGTTCCATACATGCACACACATACCACACACACCACACACATCACACACATTTACTAAACACACACAACACACACCATAAACACACACATATCCCATACACCACACACCACACATCATAAACACACACATACTATGCACATACATACACTCGCAGATATACAGAAATATATACACATCAACAAAAATATAAAAAAGAATAAGCATATTGCTCTAGATTCATTTTCTCTAGCTCTTTGGTCTCAGGACCTTTGTATTTTTAACAGTTGTTGAAGGGGCTGGGGAGATGGCTCAACAGTTAAAGGTGCTTACTGCTCTGTCAGAGCACATGAGTTCAGATCCCAGCATCCACTTCAGGCAGATCACAACTGTCTGGAACTCCAGCTCCAGAGGATCTGGTACCTCCTCCTCAATCACCTGCATACATGTGCACACACACACACACACACACACGTGAAACAACTAGTTTATGACTATTGCTATGCACCATATTATAAGTAAAAACTGGGAATTCAACAGAATATACGTGCGTTAATTCACAAAAAAAAGGTATACCCATTAAATATTAGGTTATTTTTATAGAGAAAGTGGTGTTTTAAAACAAAAAATACTGAATAAAAAGAATAGCATCAATTTGAATTTTAATAAACCTCTTTAATGTCTAGCTTAATAAAATGCAAGTGGGTTCTCCTATTCCAGGTTGGATCCGCTGAAGTCCACTGCTATGGTTTGCATACATGACCACATCTGGCCTCCCACTGAGAAGTAGTTACAGGAAAAAGAAGAGAGCACTGGCAGCTTCTTCATATAACTGTGATGATTTCTTGATATGTGGCTGCCATTGGTGTTTTTTAGAGATTGGCTCTGACATTGTGGCCTGGGAGCCTGCTAATTAACTTCCCATGCACGATGCACTAAAAATGGATCTTTAGAAGCACATGACTTTGTAACATCTGTCAGTTGCCAAAAAAACATTTTGATTCATATAGATCTTCTAAATGTTGGCCTATTTGAGATGTGCTATGAAAAAAAATGCATCCACCACTACCATCACCAGCCTTTGTCAGCCAGAAGCTTAGAAGACTCATACTCTTCGTAGAGCTTGAAGACTGCAATTAGGCTGCACCATCCCTGGCCAGTATAACCTTGTTATTTCCCACTGATACAAATAAAACATGTCAAACTCATTTTCAAAACTAAAAAAAGGGGGGTGAGGTTATAATAGTATATAACAGATTCTTGACTAGGAACCTAAAATTAATAATTGAAATTTTCTTTCAAGTTACTATAATATTTACACAGTCGTGTTTATAGCCCACTGAGTTAATTTACTATATAGTTTAGCTTTCCCTTTGAAAGTCATAAAATAGGCTTCACACATTCAAAACATACTGTCTTCTGGCTTCATCTGTGGAATTTCCAGGTTCTGACAACCTGGGTTCTTTGGGGAGAGGAGAAAACAGAGGAATAAAAGACTACCACAGTCTGTGGGAAGGGTTAAAGAGCAACTGAGGGACAGGGTTTAGGGAGAGGATGCAGGGCAGGCTAAGAGGAGTGAAGTGATAATTTCAGAGGAAGCTATCCCAATGGGACAGGGAAATAATACAGAGTGTAGGAACTCACTGAGGATTTGGGGGGTGGGGGGGTCTGAATCCAGCCCATCGTTTTTTTGGTTGTCTTTTTAAACTGGTAGAATCAAAGATTTCAGCTGGGGATGGAGCTCAGAAGCCAGTTTCCACCTTCCCACTCCCTCGTGTTAAGAGGGCCTTTTGTGCCTCTGACATTCTGTACACTGCACATAGCTCTTAGCCAGGTTCCTGAAGCTTGACCACAGGACAAGCTTCAGGAATACATGCCGCTTGCTCACAGTCACTTAGTAACAAAGTCCTAGAGTTGCCCGTTCTAACTTATGCCTCTGCCTTTAGAAGCATGCAATTTTATTCTCTAATGAACTTCTGTTACTAGATGCTCAGAACCACCTTCATCCTCTTCCCATCGCGTCGGCCACAGCACCCGTGAGCCTCCTCCTCAGCACACAGATGGCATCTCTCCTTATACCGCAAACAATACCTTTATGGGCTCATTGCACACCAGATAATTGTGACCACATGGCACACTCCACAATGGGGGGCTAACTCAGGCTCCAAAGAATTTGCATATTAAATTAGTGCATCAGCGGCATGTTTTTATACATGCTGCTTGGCTTCCATTTTTCCGATTGCCACCATTGTCACTGATAAGTTTTGAGAGGCGACTGCCTAAATCTACACTGTGGATCTCTGCAAACAGACTTTAATCGTGGACTTATGATTAAGATAAAGTCTAAAGGTTTCCTTTGGGTTTTAGGCCTTGCTCCATGTCCTTATTTCCTGTCAAGAACTCTGCTTGCCTTTTATTCCAGCAGGTCACAGGCCTCCAGTCACAGCATGAATCCGGTATGAACTAATGCTCTAAACACTGACTGCTATAGAGTAAAACTCCAACTCTGACGTCTTGTTTTTCTGCTTTAAAATTATACTCTTTCCATCCAGTGATCTTTTGATTTTATGTCTGCAGAACTAGCAAATCTCGGGTCCTTTATTTCTATATCAGTTTTTTTGAATCTATTATTCAAGGAAACACTCTGGTCCCCACCCCTCTAGTGCCTGAAGCTGAGTGACTAGAAATCCAAGAACACTCCTCTAGGGAAAGAAATCCTCTCACTCTCAAACTCTGTTTTGTGGGGTTTTTTTTTCCATTTGATTGTTTTTGTTTTGTCTCACTATGTAGCCCTGGCTTTCCTAGAACTCACTCTGTAGACCAGGCTGGCCTCAAACTCGTGGAGATCTGCCTGCCTCTGTCTCCCAATTGCTGGGATTAAATGTGTGCGCCGCCACATCCAACACTGGGTCTGTCTTTAAAAATTATTTTCTTTCTGTTCTAGTCTCTCTTCCCCCACAGTTATTATTAATATCTATGTGTTTTAGATTCCAGAAATTGAAGGCCTTGGCAAAAAACAAAAAAAACAAAAAAACCTGGCACACTGAATATTCAGAAGTAAAGGATGTGGCAATTAGTTTTTTAAAAAATGGTGGCAGCAATTCCATGCTTTCTAGCACAAGTCAGAGGAACAAGGCAGGTCTTCAGCATCTGCTAGTGCAGGACCAACGTTTACCCTTGCTGTGTGTGTGCTGTGTGCCAACCCTGTAGGACTCATTTGTCCTGTCAACTCATTTAAGACATCAGCCACATGGGGCAGATAGTCTTTTATCTGCAGTTTCCACTGAGGAACAGGGCGTGTGCTGGTGGCAGTGAAACCATGTGGTCTCTTTTTCCACTAAGGTTCTGGTAAGAAGCTTAGAGCTTTGTGCACCAAGGCAGAGCCTGTCTTCTAGACAGTAAACTCCTTGAGATGAGGGTCTCAGTTTCTGTGAGGGATGCGGCCACTGGTACTGGATGCCTGAGTAGTGGGTTTTTTTGTTTTGTTTTGTTTTTGTTTTTGTTTTTGTTTTTTTTTTACCTGTTCTAGTTTGGATCTTAAATGCACCTTGACAGGCATTAAGGGCATAGTTTCCATGGCACCCAGCAAGTTGTAGAACCTCTACAGTTAAAGTCTACTAGAAATAAGTTAGGCCCCTGGGGGAATATCCTCAAAGAAGACCGTGTACCTTTGGCCCCTCCTGTTCCTCTGTCTTTGCATCCTGGCTTCCATGAAGTGAGCAGCTTGCTCCAGCACACAACCCCTGCCGTGAAATGTTGACCTTAGTCCCAATGGCTGAGCAGCCACAGACCTCTGAAACCATGGGCCACCATAAGCCTTTCCCTTTCATTTGTTCTCTCGGATATTTTTCACAGTGACAGAAGCTAGCTAACTTCCTTAACAAAATGAAGCCAAGAGACAGAGCTAGCCATACGTCATCCATGGCTATAGTTCACATTTCTAGACCTTTCCTTGTGCTAAGCTCTCTATGCATCATCTCCAGTGCTACTTGTGATAATTAACCATTTGAGGCAGCTACCGTCGCATTCATCACTTATAGAGGAAGACACAAGAAGACAGAGAAGTAAGCCAGGGTCCCTAAGTCATGGGTCAGAAAGATGGGAAAGGTCAGACCAGGTCCACAGTTGACATGAAGCTTCCTCTGTCCCCTGTGTCACTGAGAGTGCACACAATCAAGTCAGCACACACACAGTCAGCCCAAAACAGTGTGCTCCTTCTCTGAATGTCACACACTGCAAGTTCTTGGCCTGTTTGGGAGGCAAGAGGAGCCTGACAAAGAAACTATGTGGATGACACAGAAGCCAATTTTGGTTACAGTTGTATGAAAGCTCTACCTCAGTCCTGAAGTAATTAGAGTGTAACGGAGGAGAGAACCCATCCCTGTCAGGAGCAGAATGGAGGAGAGAACCCATCCCTGTCAGGAGTGTAATCGAGGAGAGAACCCATCCCCGTCAAGAGCGTGATAGACTTTCTAACATCTAACTCAAAGTCTTCAATGGCTAGAACTCATGCTTTCACTAAAAGCCCTGTTCTGAGTGTCTCAGGCTTTGTAATCACCGCAGTCTGCTCTGGTAGGGGTGTATTCTTCTTCTCTACAACCCGTATATCCCAACCCCTCACCAAGAATGGAGGGAGAAAGTAACAAAGCAAGGAAGGGAAGGAGGGGAGGGGGGGAGGACAGGGGAGAGGAAGAGAGCTGTGGAGAGGAGAAGGGAAAAGAGGGGAAGGAAGAACAAGGGAGGGGAGAGAGGGAAGGAAGGGAGGAGAAGAGAGGAGGGGAGGGGAGAGGGGAGGAGAGGGGAGGGGAGGAGAGTTAAGGAGGGGAGGGGAGAGGTAAGGAGAGGAGAGGGGAGGGGAAGGAAGAGGAGGGAAGAGGAGAGGAGAGTAAAGGAGGGGAGGGGAGAGGTAAGGAGAGGAGAGGGGAGGAGAGGGGAGGAGAGAGGAGGAG
Source organism: Arvicanthis niloticus (assembly GCF_011762505.2). Taxonomy (NCBI): domain Eukaryota; kingdom Metazoa; phylum Chordata; class Mammalia; order Rodentia; family Muridae; genus Arvicanthis; species Arvicanthis niloticus. The sequence goes on along the minus strand of NC_047675.1, from coordinate 5,696,022 downwards.
AGGGGAGGGAGAAAAGTCAAAACACTGCTCTTTGAAGACTGGTGTCTATCTGGTTCCAAGTGCCCCACAATCATGCATGTTCCAGGGAAGGGAACATTCTTTGAACGTTGAGGTTTTTAGCTATTGCAGCCTATATTCATAAATCCTTCTTTCCTGTCTGGGATGGGTGGAGTAAGACAAAAGAGGAAAATTGCTCGGCCTTCCAGAGCGGGTGGACGGAATCAGGACAAAGGAAAGCCTGCTGCCAGTTCTCCCTGTACAGTTTTAAGATGTAGGGACAAGGACAGAAAGACCATCATCAGAGTAAGACGTGCAGATGCAAACATCTGGAACAGGAAGACACTGGCACAGTTATTCACATTACCCATTGTCCTCACCGAAGTTGTACATAAATGATACACACAATTCAATTTGGGTTTCAGATTATAGCAAACCAAGATAACAGTCATGGTGTGTGTTCCATTGGCAGGATTCTCACACTGTCCTGCGTGAGCCTCCCAAATGGCCTTCACACCACTGTGGCAGGTGTGAGGCCATACCCATTTGAAGAGCCCAGAAACAGGGGGTTCAGACAGGTTAGGTAGCTTACCTAGGTCACACAGCAATAGGGGTCCTCCTCAGCCTGTCCTGACTTTAGGGAATGAACAAATAGCATCAAGCCCGTGAGGCCCAGACACTAGAGTCCTTACGTTTTGATAAGTCTCTCTGTGCTCATGACCTTAGGGCATCGAGGGAAGCTGCCCAGCCCCGAACCATTATGACAGCTTCTCCCTCAACGATAGGCTGTGTGTTCGGTTGGTTGGTTGCTTTGGGGTTTTGGTCTTCGTGTTTGTTTCCTGCTCATCCGGATCTAACTGGCTACCAGCTCTCATTCTTGTTGCTCACAGAACCTCTAGAGTAACAGTTCTCAAATCAGCACCAGAGCCTCCTGGTAGTTTGTTAGGAACGCCAATTCTTAGGCCCAACCCCAGAGCGGCTGAGTCACAAGTTCTGAAGATACAACAGCAATCAGTATCGGCAGGAGTCCTCCAGGTGCCTCTGATGCTGCTCAGCCCCCACCCCACCCCACCCCACCCCACCCTGTCCATCTTCTCTTCCTACATCTGTCCTCACTCCGAAATTCTGGTGTAGTCTCAGGGATGGCATGTTTCAACCCCAACAGCATTAACATCTTGCATCCTGGTAGTTATCTGGGGGGATATTAGCCTTGAAAGATATTAGCAGCACCCTTAGCTTCTACTCCCAGATGCCAGGAACATCCCTGCTAGTCCTTAATACCCAGAAGATTCCAATATTGTCACATATCCTCAAAAGCCACATTACCCCTGGTTGATAAGCAAAGAGTTACGGGTTATGCTCTAAATACTGGATTTGTATCTAGCTCACTTAATAATCCTTATTTAAAACCAATATTGGGACATCTCTCTCACAAGTGTTTCTGCTGATGATCAGCTTGAATCTGTAACAAGTTAAGGAATAAAACCTAAGCATATAGCATTGGATAAATTGTTACAGGAGTCAGCCTGTAACAGAGAGTTGCCTACAATGAATAGAAATCACTAAGGCATAATTTCACATCATCTCTCCAATTCTAGACTTTCCCCTTACTTTCTGGTTCTCAGGCATGGTCCAGAAAAGCAGCACAAACTGACATTGTGCATGTTGAATGAGATACTACTTTGCACAAAAATACAATATACAGATGTGGACATAAAGGAGCCTGGGGATGTAGCCATTCTGAAAACAGTGTGGTAGCAAATTGTGCAACTTTGTGGGGAAATCTGTGTCCTGTAGGTTTAAGAAAGAGACAGCCTGTTGGTTTGTGATATCGACGGCACAATCCAAGTCACCCACATGAACTGGAGTTTCCACATTTGCAGGCTTACAATGGGCATACATTTCAACTGGTTAGAACAAGGCAAGCGTCCCCTCTGAGACGACAGTCCTTGGTTGCCTTCCGTGCTCCTCTGAGCTCCTCTAGAGAAAGAGGAAACTGATAAGGGTTTACTTATGGGGCATATCCTCTCTGAGCCTTCCCTGGACCTCTTAAGAAGCTATGCACCGCCGGGCGGTGGTGGCGCACGCCTTTAATCCCAGCACTTGGGAGGCAGAGGCAGGCGGATTTCTGAGTTCGAGGCCAGCCTGGTCTACAGAGTGAGTTCCAGGACAGCCAGGACTACACAGAGAAACCCTGTCTCGAAAAACAAAAACAAAAACAAAAAAGAAGCTATGCACCTCTCATCCAAAGCAGGGTTTATGGCAGACAACCAACTTTATACCCTCGGCTGCCACTTCCTGGAAATGCTACTTTGGAGCACCAATCCTGTGGAAATGGTGTGAATATGCTCTCAGAGCCTGTGCACTGTCATTTCAGACCATGGAATTCCTGAGTTAGAGTGGTGGTAGAGCTTCTGGTCTCTCTCTCTTCTTCTCTCTTCTCTCTTCTCTCTTCTCTCTTCTCTCTCTCTTCCCCTCTCCCCTCCCTCTCCCCTCCCTCTCCCCTCCCTCTCCCCTCCCTCTCCCCTCCCTCTCCCCTCCCTCTCCCCTCCCTCTCCCCTCCCTCCCTCTCTCTCTCTCTCTTTTTCTCTCTCTGCCAGGTACCACATGGCTTCTCAAAGAGACATAAACAAGAGGCTTTCATAGCACTGGCCTTTTTTTTTAGGGCAATAAAAATAACCTAGATCCCTCATGCTCTAAAATGACCTTGTGAACCAGTTTGACTTGACAACTTGTCAGAACTGTTTGTTTATTCTGTCATGGAATCTATCATTGCTTGTTAACATTAAAGAAATCAGCAATTATTTCTCCGTGGTCTGGAGATCATGCTACACAGCTGCCAATCAAGAGTGGTCCTAGTTTAAAATGTTTCATCAAAATGTTTCTAAAAACAAGTCCTTTTGCTTAGGCAGTAGTGCTTTCCACAAAATTACTCCAGAAAAGAGAACACAGTAAACTTTTTAAAATATTTTTACATTATGTTCCCATTGGCAAAAAAAAAAAAAAACAAGTTGTATGTACAAGGCAATTTTCCTGAAAGAAAAGGTCACCATCAGCAAGGTGGCCTTTGGGTGGGAAATTCGGCCGTGATAGACTCACTGTTCAGTTGTCATTGTCTACGTGTTAAAGAACTTAAGTTTAGTATTTCAAAATATTGTATTTTTAATTTTAAGTGTTAGTAAATAATAGGAAAGAAGTGCCTATTTTCTCTTTTAAAAGGAAGGAAGGAAGGAAGGAAGGAAGGAAAGAAGGAAGGAAGGAAGGAAGGAAAGAAAGAAAGAAAGAAAGAAAGAAAAAAGAAAAAAAGAAAGAAAGAAAGAGCTCAGCTGTTCAGTGGGTAAGGGCACTAGACACAAAGCCTGGTGGTCTGAGTTATTTCCTGGGTTTACATGGGAGAGAGGACTAAACTCTGATCTCCACACTTTCGCTTTAAAAAAGAAAGGGAGGGAGAGAGGGAGGGAGGGAGAAAGGGAGGGAGGGAGGGAAAGAGGGAGGGTAAATAAAATTTAAAAAGAAAAGTCCTTGAGTTAGACTGTTTGCTTCCATGGTGTCTCTTCTTTTGTGCCCGTTTTAATCGCTAAGAAAGAAGGAGCTGGAAGCTCTCCCAAGTCAGTTTACCCCCTACCCTAATAGTGCTTGTGAGAACAAGATTAACCCGCAGGTCCTTCTTGAGGTTGGGGTGGCTAAGTCTGTGTTCCCAGTTTCGGAGGTCGCAATCTGTGGTCTGTTCACCTCGTTGCTTTAAGCTGGTAGTGAGGCAGCATATTACAGCGGCAGGGCATGGGGAAGGGACTGTCCGCCTCCAAGCAGACAGGAAGCAAAGAGGAAGAGGAGGGGCTCGCTTTCAGAATCCCTTCCAATACACTGGGAACCCGCCCACTACTCAGTCCATGAGGCTGGGGGCCTCAACAGTCAGAGCAGCCTAGATTCAGGGATGATGAGAGGTACTTACTCAGTCCGCGTGGCTGCTGCCTCCGTGGTCCTACTCTGGCGCTGGTTGCCATGGAAAGTTCCTGGCTTGCTGGTGTGCTGGGAGCCCCTCTTCTACAATAAAGCTGGACTCGGCCGAGGCAGCAACCACCGGGTAAACCACCTACTAGATAAGAATTCTGAAAAATGCCCTCTCTAAAATCCGGGGTGCTCAGCCTGGGAGCTCAGTGGAGGTCAGCATTATTAGAGTGATTTGCCCCCGGAAATTGTGCCTTGTCCCTTTACTTGCACCAGACACAGTCATATAAATTATTTGTGAAGTTCAGAAAGATTGTCAGAGTTCAGAGCTGCATGTTAGTGGAGAGCCTGTTGACAAAGCTTATGTGGACAATTTGATAAGCTCATTAAGACTGTTTGTTGTGACATGAAGAAGAGACAAAGTAAGGTTGGACCAAAGGAAAAGATTCTTTAAAAACCTATTCAGAAGCGGGTCGGGTACTTGAAAGCTAAGGGTCCGATCACGTGTTCACACTGGGACACGAGTGGGCTGCACGCGGCTTGCCTCTCCTTTTCTTACCCCCATATCCTCTCTGCAGCTTTTGGCAAGGCGCTGGCCTTTCGACCACAATGATTTTGGAGTGTTTCTCTGCAAGCTGTTCCCCTTTCTGCAGAAGTCCTCCGTGGGCATCACTGTCCTGAATCTCTGCGCTCTCAGTGTGGACAGGTAACGTGGCTCTTTCCTTTGCTCTTTAGTGGGGTTCAGAAAATCATTTTTCTCAGAAGGAAGAGTGGAGAATCTGTGCCAGCACAACCGTTACCCAGTGTCATGTGAGGTAAGACTTGACCAGTCTTGCTCTCCACCCTGTGTTCAGAATCGCTTTGCCCGTTTGCTAATTAGCGTTGATCTGAGATTCCCACAGTGTGCACCTTAGCAATGTGGCCAGTGATACACAGCTGGACTCCTTAAGACGATAAAAAATTAAAATAATGTAATAAACTTGATGAAAACAAAGAGACCTAGAATATATAAACCTGTACTTTAGACTGGCATTGTTATTGTTAAGAAAAGGAAAATACCATTGGGTTATATTTCAAATGCTTGAGCCAAGCAATAAATGTATAAAGTTATGTTTTTCACTATGCCTCTTTAAAGGCCTAAAATGTTCCATATTTTTCAAAAGACGGCAACAAAATAAGTAACTGTATCCAAGTTCTGAAAGACCCCATAATCCTCACAAATAACATTAAGGGAGAACTTCCTAAAGTGTGGGTTGCAGCCCCTGTGGGTGGATAGGGGGTGGGGGATGTTGCAGCCCAGTGTGGGTGGGTGGGGAGGGTGTGGCAGCCTCATGTGGGTGGACGGGAAGAGGGGAGGAGAGGGGTTGCAGCCCCATGTGGGTGGGTGTTGCAGGGGTGGGGGGTTGCAGCCTGGTGTGGGTGGGTGGGGAGCGTGTGGCAGCCCCATGTGCGTGGGTGGAGAGCCTGTGGCAGCCCCATGTGCGTGGGTGGGGAGCCTGTGGCAGCCCCATGTGGGTGGATGTTGGGCTTGTGTTGCAGCCCCCTGTGGGTGGGTGTTGGGGTGAAGTTCACACAACAAAAGAGGCAGGAGAAGCTTTCTCAGCATTTGATGACCAAAAGTTAATCCAAAATCTAGTGCCCAGTGGGCCCAAGCTGTGCTGTACTGTTCATCACATAGCTCCAGGTGGTTGGGCTGCAGCCTAGGTTCTGAACACACAGTGAGACTTTACAGTGTGCATGTCCTCACACAGTGGGACTTTACAGTGTGCATGTCCCCACACAGTGAGACTTTACAGTGTGTGTGTTCATGTCCTCACACAGTGTGACTTTACAGTGTGTGTGTGCATGTCCTCACACAGTGGGACTTTACAGTGTCCATGCTCATGTTCTCACACAGTGGGACTTTACAGTGTGCATGTCCTCACACAGTGGGACTTTACAGTGTCCATGCTCATGTTCTCACACAGTGGGACTTTACAGTGTGCATGTCCTCCCACAGTAGAACTTTACAGTGTGCATGTCCTCACACAGTGAGACTTTACAGTGTGTGTGTTCATGTCCTCACACAGTGAGACTTTACAGTGTGTGTGTGCATGTCCTCACACAGTGGGACTTTACAGTGTCCATGCTCATGTTCTCACACAGTGTGACTTACAGTGTGCATGTCCTCACACAGTGTGACTTACAGTGTGCATGTCCTCACACAGTGGGCCTTTACAGTGTGCATGTCCTCACACAGTGGGCCTTTACAGTGTGCATGTCCTCACACAGTGTGACTTACAGTGTGCATGTCCTCACACAGTGGGCCTTTACAGTGTGCATGTCCTCACACAGTGGGCCTTTACAGTGTGCATGTCCTCACACAGTGTGACTTACAGTGTGCATGTCCTCACACAGTGGGCCTTTACAGTGTGCATGTCCTCACACAGTGGGCCTTTACAGTGTGCATGTCCTCACACAGTGTGACTTACAGTGTGCATGTCCTCACACAGTGTGACTTACAGTGTGCATGCTCATGTTCTTATCATCCGGTGCCAGTAAAGCTGCCTGAAGCAACCTGGCCGGGATTCAAGCCCACTGTGTGTAGCCAATCGCAGTGTTTACTGTACACATTAAACATAACGGTTTGACCACTGGAAACAAAGGCTTCTGACGCCCCGCCATCATTCCTCAGCCTATGCTTGTCTTTGCTCAGACTTGTGTTAAAATATTTGATTTAAAAAATTTTTTAAGAGTCAGTTACTTGAATTTCATTTTAAAATATCTTTAAATGAATTTGGATTAGAGTAGACTTTAACAATTTTTAAATGGCTCTAAACATTTTGCCATTTTGTACTATGTATCATACAAGGACATACCCTCAGCACTGACAATTATACAGTCAAAAATCAATCACTTCTGAAAAACATTGAAGATAGTCCACATATAAAAGTCAGCTAAGATCAAAGTCAGCTAAGATACAATTTTTTAAAGAATCTTTTTATTTTACATGTATGTGCCAGTGCTCACAGAGGCCAAAAGAGGGCATCAGATCCCTTGTAGCTGGAGTTAACAGGTTAACAGCTGCCCACCATGAGTGCTGAGAACAGAACCTAAGTCTTCTGCAAGATCAATAAATGTTCTTAACCACTGAACCATCTCCAGCCCCCAAAGACAGTGTTCTTTATGTAAAAATAAACAAGAATTTCCATGTCATTAGTATATAATTTTGCATTCATTTTAATAGATGATAAAAATTGAGACAGTGAGATGATACAATGGGTAAAAACTGCTAGCCATGCCAGCCCAGTGACCTGAGCCCCACGTCTGGAGCCTATATAAAAGTGGACATAAAGAACTGGCCCCACAAAATTGACCTCTGACCTCTGACGTGTGCACTGTGACATGCCACACACTTATCACACATACACACAATAACAAGCAAATAAGATTTTATATATATACTAAACGATTGGATTAATTTATCTGTGATCCATTATCAGTAAGTGCTTGATCTGCATACCTATTTTATGGTGGCCCTTAAAAATTTCTCAGGCAAGGGGCTAGAGAAATGGATCTGTGGTTAAAACAATGCACTGCTCTTCCGGAGGACCAGAGTTTGGTTCCTGGCACCTACACCAGGTGGGTCTCAGCCACCCCTCATCCCAATTCTGGGGGATCACTTCTCGGGCTCCATGCACAGCTGCACATATGCCCACAGCATAAAAGTAATTTTTAAAAAGCCTGGAGATAGAGAGATGGTTTGGGACTCAGAGCACTGGCTGCTCTTGCAGAGGACCTGGGTGAGGTTCCCAGAACCCGCACTGCCGCACAAACCATTCTGTGATTCAGTCCCAGGGGATCCAGCGCTTCCTTGGGCATCCAGGGGCACAGGAGCACAAGCATTATGCAGGTGGAACGCCCATACACATTAATTAAAATAATTTTTTTAATTCTCAAACACAAAGGGTCACTAATGGAAAAAAATTTTAAGAATCCCTTTAGAAAAAAAAAAGGCCTAATTTAAGGCCAGCATGGTGGCACTTGGGAGGCAGAGGTAGGCAGATCTCTGAGTTTGAGGCTAGCCTGGTCTACAGAGCAAGTTCCAGAACAGCCAGGGCTACACAGAGAAACAAAAGATCTGACTATATGATGTCACCTGCAACTTGTAACATTATATATAGATATATAGATATATGTGCATATATTTATACCTAATAATTATATAGTATATTATAAGGAATCAAAGTCAGAATGTTACAGCACATTTTGCAGCACACCTGCATATTTAACATAGTGCTGTATGGCTGGTGTGTACAACGCACTATTGCTGTGTGGTTGGTGTGTGCAATGCACTATTGCTGTGTGGTTGGTGTGTACAACGCACTATTGCTGTGTGGTTGGTGTGTGCAATGCACTATTGCTGTGTGGTTGGTGTGTACAACGCACTATTGCTGTGTGGTTGGTGTGTGCAATGCACTATTACTGTGTGGTTGGTGTGTACAATGCACTATTGCTGTGTGGTTGGTGTGTGCAATGCACTATTGCTGTGTGGTTGGTGTGTGCAACGCGCCATTGCCATTGTGTGACTGTACTACACACCGTTGCTCTGGCTCACGTACAACTTAGAAAAGCTTTCATTATTTTAAGTCATCTCACTGACGGCCACTCCCATCAGCACAGAGAAGCTCACGCTCATAAGGAACAGCTTATGTGGATACTCGGCTATGATTTATAATTTTCAAATAAAATTATTGCTGTGTTTAGACATCAAAACACATTAGTAGTTATAAATTGCAATGGTGTCTTTTTAAAAGACACCATATGGCTCTGATGCCTGAAACACAAAATAAATGAAGTGAATTGGACTGTTACTTGAAATAAATATATCTGCCAAAACTAAAACACAAAAGATAATTTTATCAATAGTTTAAAATACACTGATATGGATCATTTAACATGTCCACATTTCAGTGGTTAAATGCAAAGATTAGAAATGACTTCACTGCCTATTAGGATCTGTAGAGGTCTGTCGAGAAACAAGCCTTGAGTGAGCTGCTTTGGCCTAAGTCAGAAGCTAAGGGCTGCTGTGTTAAGTCAGGGAGTTGTGGCTCAGGGGAGACCCGACAGGCAAAAGCCCGGTTTAATCCCCGGTATAGAGAAATGGGAAGGCAGCAGAAGAGGCCACTGTATGGTTCCCGCCGACTAAAGGGTAGATCGGCCATGTTGGCTGTTTCCCTAAGACACTGAGTAAGCACCAACAACCTGACCGAGTAACCAGTAGATTCTCACTGTTGTTCCCTGTATGAGCACACCAATACAATTTCCCTCTTCATCTTTAAAGCATTGGTGGGGTTGTGGTAGGCATGGCTGCCTCCTAACGTGTTAGAAGATCTAAAAATTAGAGGTTTTAAATGATACCTCTAACACCACTGATACAGAGATGTGTTCTCATTATATTATGTGATTAAACTATTTAAAATAAATCTAAAAGTCATGTGAGGAAAATAAGAAAATAATTCTGACAGTTGACAAAAGGAACAACATGTTATTTCCATGTAGCTTGTTAGATGTTTAAAAGCTACAGTGTCTAATCAACGTGATAGACTAGGCAGGGTTAGGGTTAGACAGGGTTAGGTTAAGGTTATTGTTAGACAGCATTAGGGTTAGGGTTAGGGTTAGGGTTAGGGTTAGGGTTAGGGTTAGGGTTAGGGTTAGGGTTAGGGTTAGGGTTAGGGTTAGGGTCAGACAGGGTTAGGGTTAGCGTTAGACTTAGGGAATATTCTGACACATCATTGGGGAAACCGAGTGGGTGTCAGAGTACACAGACATGTAATGTGTGTTCATATCACTGGATAAAGTAAGACTGACTCATTTATAAGGAGTGCTATTTAGCTCCCTGAGAGGAAAAGTTAAATTCTTACTCATTCCTTTATACAATAGTATGATATACAATTACCATTTGTCAAATATGTATAAGAACTAGACACATTATAGTGTATGGAAAACATTTTCTCTAACTGGGTATTGCCATAATTATTCCCATTTTACAGCTAGGAAAGCTAAGTCTGAAAAGTTTAATAAAGTACATAAAACTCTTGAAGCATAGAAGCCAGTAATCAAATGGGTCGTCTTCATTCTTAACCAGTATATTTAAGCCTGCAAAATCTCAAACCACAAAGTAACAGAAAAAGAACCTTCTCGGAGGCTGGAAAGAAGGTTCAAGGATAAGAACACACAATGCTCTTCAAAACGACGGGGTTCAGGTCCCACAACCCACATGGGGGCCCTTACAACCACCTGTAGCTCCAGCTGGAGACCTGATGTTCTTTTCTTCTGGCACCTGCATGTATGTGGCGCACATAAACTCACATGTCATACACATGTATATAAAAAATATGTAAGTAACTCTAAAAGAAAAGAAACCTCTTAACTGAAAAAGATTATAATAAACCTAGCATAACTATCCTCTGAGAAGCTCTCCCCATGAGCCACAGATACAAATGCAAAGACTCACAGCCAAACATTAGACCAAGCTTGGGAAGTCTTGTGGAAGAGTTGGGGGAAGGGTTGAGAGACCCAAAGAGGACAGGGACTCCACAGGAAAACCAACGGAGTCACTAACCTGAACCCTTGGGGCTCTCAGAGACTGAATCACCAAAGAAGGAGCATGAGCTAGACTTGGGCCCCCACCCCTGCAGCTCAGTTTTCTGGGGGTTGGGGGGTGGCTGTGCCTGAATCTGTTGCCTACCTGCAGATCCTGTCCCCCTAACTGGGCTGTCTTAGCTGGCCTCAATGGGAGAGGTTACATCCAGTCCTGCAGTGACTTGATGTGCCAGAGAGGTGACACCCATGGCCTCAGAAGAAAGGGAGAGGATGTGTGTGAGGGGGTACTGAGAGGAGAGGGGGGATATTGGGATGTAAAGTGAATAAACAAATTTTTTTTAAAAAGACAAAAATAATCGACATTCTGAATGTAATCACAAATATATTTTAAGAGGTAAATATTTAAAATTCGGACCAAACATTCGTAATATTTTTTAAATGAATAAGGCAGTATCTTACAGCCCACTGCTAGCGACACACCTCTGCCAACAAAACCACTCCTCCTAATCCTTCCCAAACAGAGGACTAAGCATGTGCACACATGAACATATGCGGTCACTCTCATCTAAACCACCACAGACAATTAGGAAACAGGCCTCCAAGCTGAAGAGAAACCTGACCCGCTCCAGCCCCAGCCAAGGCTATGCCTCTGGGTTGTCCCCAATCTCAGAAGCATTCTTCCTGAGCTTTGGCGCGCCCAGCTTGGGAAGGGGTGGCTTAGTTCACCGACTCCTCTCTCCGGTGTGGGGTACACTCCCCAGAGACCCTCTTCTCCTCATCCCACTCATGAATTACATGATTCACCTTAGCCTTGCGTCAAGGCCCAAATAAATGCCATTCTTTATTTAGAAGAGAGAATAATAATAATAATAATAATAATAATAATAATAATAATGCCTAAAATGATTTCATTCAGATGTGGTCTGACTTTTAAATCATGGAGATGAGCCATTTTAAATGTCGTTCTGCTAACATGGCCTTCATCCAGGAGAGGCCCCCTTGGGAAGAAGCTCTCAAACCTTTGTTGGTGGCCTTCACCTTGTGTTTCACTTGATGCTGACTTTGAGCTTGAGGCTCTACACTAGGGGGACAGACTTGACATTTATATTTCACAAGTTTTCATACTGGAGAATGAGCCACATTCACACACAATTCCTCTAATATTTTTTTAAGATCATTTTATTTTTAAGTATGTCCTTGTGTGCATGTGAGTGTGTGCGTGAGTGTGTGTGTGTGTGTGTGTGTGTGTGTGTGTGTGTGTTGTACACATCAGTGCTGGTGCCCAAGGATGCCAGCAGCATTGCACCCCTCGGAGCTGGAGTTGCTGGCAGCTGTGAGGCACCTGACATAGGCGCTGGGAACTGAACTTGTGTCTTTTTAGCTCCTGAACCTGAGCTCTAATCCTTAGAGTTAATCACTGCACATAGCATATGGTTAGCTTGCAGCCCTCACACAATTTCACTGTATTCTACTGGAGGGAGGAGCCACTTCCTTCCTTTCTTTCTTTCTTTCTTTGTTTTTTTAATGAGACAGCAGTAAGAAGGGGGAGTCTGGAGTCCTTTAAGAATAATTTTTAGTTTTTAAAACCTTATTTTTCTTGTCTGAACCAGATTACCACCCAGGAAGAGTTGCCATGGTAGTTTAATGATATTTTTGGTAAAATATGATAATCATCATTGGTTTTGGAGATGTCCTGAGAGAAAGCATATGTCCAGGCACTTTTGAATTTCTTCTCTAATTACTTACTGAAATGCAGAATGCAATAAAACTGAAGAAAAGTCCCAGCTTCCTCGCCTGGTGTGGAGACAGATAAACAAGCTGTTTGGAGAGTCACAGTCTACAAGGCTTTGCTCAACCATGGCTTGCCTCAGTTTAACCCTTTCACTAACTCCTCCTCAAGTTTAACTATTATTTATTTACCTTAAATATGTGTTCTTGTTTTCTTATGAGAAAGCGAGGAGAAAGTTTTCAGAAATAGAGAAAGAAATTTAAAAACAAGTTTTGGCTTCCACCCAGCTTCATCAGTAAACTTTATAATGCTGAAGTTAAGTCTACTTTTACAAGGGATGAACTTTCCCAGAAAAACTATGAATAATCAACTGTTACCAGCCATAAAATGTTTTTCCTTGCAGCTGTGATGAGTTTCAAATGTTACTTTTACTTTATTTGGGGGGAGAACAGAAGAAAAAGGACGAGTCAATGCTGCCCTTTGTGAAGTTAATAGTCTTGTTTAAAGTACGAGACGATGACAGGGTCACGCTATAAACAAGCCCGGGTACAGATCCAACTTGTAGTCAGAAGATGTCTGGGGAAGGAGCCTATAAAAAGATAAAACCCTCTTAACGACTCTTCCAGAGCAGTGTGTAATTAGATACCTGGAACCGCAGCAAAGATCCATTAGGAAGGCAGCTTTCCTTTGTATGCCTCAAGCTGCAGACGTGATGCCAGCAGCTCCAGTTGTTGATCGGTACCCTCCCTGATAATCTCAGAGACAGACCGTAGGTCCAGAAGTGTAAGGTGGTTTTCTGAAGCGCACCCCTTTAGACTCGGACGTGTTCTCTCCTTGTTCTGCTTGTGGTCTCCCACTGCTGTATAAGAAGTGGTTGAGCTGCAGAGACAGGGTGCAGACACTGTGGCTCTGGCTAGGGCAGCTCAGGGTCTCCTTCTGGGCCTGTTCCCCACAGGACGAACTCAATCATCCTTTATCTTACTCTGCTGTCAGGATCAGGCAACTGGTTAGTTTTGCTAACCCCGTTTCTCTTTTGATAACCAGATGCCCTCAGCCTCAGTCCTTTAAAATAACCATTTTATCAGATCTCACTGTGTTATGGGTCGGGAATTTGGCCACTTCTGCACCCTGTCACTTCGGCTGCGTTCTCTAGTAGTTTGCAGCTGGCACTGAACTTCAGCTTACAGGTCCAGCCCCTTGGAAGGGTCAGCTGGAAGTCTCGGGGCCTCTCAGCCTGGCAGCCCTGTGGTGCCAGTCTACCAGAGGCCAGTCCTAGAGCAGGAGAGGCCGACGTCAGAACCAGCCACAGAAGTGCCCACGTTTGCATCTCCCATTCACCCAACTCACGTGGTTTCTTGGGAGAAGTCTCTCTGATAGGATTTACCCTCCAACCCTCTGGGTGGCAATGGGTTTGTCCATCCTATAAAGATATAAGTCAGGACTAACCATCACAAATAACCAGTTGCTTTTAATTAAAGACTTTTAGTTATGTGAAGTTGTTTGCTATGGTGCAAGCCTGTAAGTACATTTTTAAAATGTCTTCAAGGCTAGAGGCACTTCCTGCATGTATGTGGAGTTATTGCTATTGTTACTGTTAGTATTGCTATTACTGCTATTTGGTTTGGTTTGGTTTTTGGTTTTGGTTTTGGTTTGATACAAGGTCTTAAAAATATGTAGTCCAAGCTGTCTTGGAACTTTCTATATAGACCAGGCTGGCCATAAACTCACAGAGATTTGCCTACCTCTGCCTCCTGAGTGCTGGGATTAAAGGCACTCATCACTTTGTCCAGCTTGTGTGAATTGCCTCGGCCATGGTGTCTCTTCACTGCATTAAAACCCTAACTAAGACAATCCCATAGTGATAAATACTATAAGGAAAAAAATAAATATAACTGGAACAGAATATTCAGGAAGAGGACTCAGAAATTTTAAGTAGGTTCCATAAAAAGTCAACTAAGCTGGGGGTGGTAGTACATTATCTGTGATCTGGGCACCCAGAAAGATAATTAGGACTTCACAACTCCAAGGCCAGATTTGGCTGTGTTTGTTCTAGGCCAGCCTTAGATGCATGGTAAAACTTAAATTTCAATTTTAAAGAATATTTTTAAGATACAAGTGAGTGAAGACCCGGAAGCAAGTAAAGGCAGAGAGCAAGCCGATGTGGGGTCCCCAGTGGGCGTCTGGAAGGTGGGCAGTCCTAGGAGGCTTGCAGTAAAGGATGCCCAATCTAGTAGGTTTGTTCTCATTGCTGAGACAAGGAAGCCTGATTCAAGACAAGGTGGGCACAGACAACAGTTCGAAAACTATCAGCATAACTTAGGCAGTATGAGGATGGGTGAGAGGGGGAAGCAAGCACCCTGGGAGGAGGAAGTGAGCAGGGAGGGTGAGCACCCTGGAGGGGAGGGAGCACCCTGGGAGGGAGGGAGCATCCTTGGGGTGTGTTTTGTTGAGTGGTTTGGGACTTTTTGGTGTTTTGTTTTGTTTTGTTTTGTTTTGAGACAAACTCTCTATGTAGTACCGGCTGTCTTGAAACTTGATATGTAGACCAGGCTGACCTCAAACTCACAAAGATCCTCCTGCCTCTGCCTCTTGAGTGCTAGCATTAAAGGTGTGCACCACTATTCCAAACCAGGCCCCTTTAAAGGGAGGTGTTAGAAGGTTTACAAGAGGACTGAGAGTGTAGTGGAAGGAAGGGAAGCTAAGGCTTGGGGTCTCAGTGGCAAGGACAGGTCCAGGGCTGCTTTGGACTGTTTAGATGTTCCTTGGATGCCCAGTGGGACTCTCAAGTTGGCAACTACCTATTCAAGTCCAAAGTTTGAAGTGGGTTCCAAGCTACAACTATAAATTTGAGCATTATCAACACATAAGTAGTTTAAATGGCACTAAGTTCCAAGGCACCTGGAGAAACCCAGTTCTAAGTATGTAGGGTAGAATGGGTCCAGCTAAGGAGATGAGGAGTGACCAGGAGAATATGGGGCAGCCACATAATGGAACATTTTGAGAGGAAAAATCAGTTGGTGGAGATATGACTACTGAAGATGTCTTTCAGACACACACACACACATCAGCTAGACTAAAGGCTGCTCAATAGTAAGAAAAGCGTGTGTGTGTGTGTCTGTGTGTGTGTGTGTGTGTGTGTGTGTGTGTGTGTGTGTGTTAGAAAATAAACTTCCAAAAAAAAGCCTCAACGTTGCAACACTTAGGGTTTCCTAGTTTCACAACAACCCCGTGTCCATCACCACAGGGAATTGTTTATTACTGCTCCTCAGTCATTTCCTCATAACAGCTCACAAAGATGTTAGCGAGATCAACGTGATTACAAATGGAAAATATTCTGATTCTTTGTGAGACGAGTCAATAAAAGACTGGGCTGGTTATGAGTTATTTAGTGAACTACCTGTTAAAACCACTTCTATGTATAGAAGAAATCTATATCAGCGTGTGTACACGTGTGTGTGAGTGCGTGTGTGTATGTGTGCATGTGTGTTGCACTTGTGCATTCATATGTGTTTATGTGTGAGTGTGTGTGTGTATGTGTGCACATGTGTGTGCCAGTCAGATTTATTCATGATACCATATGAAATGAAGCTCATTTATAAACATATCCATCACATTGTCTTAAATCATCTGCTTCCCTAGGCACCAGCTAAGACACCTGGCTTCTTACTCTCTTGTGAGCGAAGGTGTTTTGTTTAGATCAACTGAGGTTAGAAAAGGGGAGAAGAAGTAGACGCATCTTAGCTGGAAGTCCTCAAACACAGACATCCAGTCTCCTCTTCAGCTTTTACTGAACACTGGGCTGACAGATCAATAAGCCACAAAGAAGAGAAAATAGAACTAGAAATCAAAATAAGTACCAGTCTTAATCTTACTGTAAAACACACACACACTCACACACACACACACACACACACACACACACACATAAATTTTAGGAGAGCATTTGTGCCATATAAAAGGGTTGTCATGATCTGTTGGTAGAGCTGTATTTTATTCCATTCTAAACAAACCTGGGTATTTTTCCAGACATTCTTATGCACGCAAATCATACTTACCCTAAAAAACATTTTGCAAACCAGTTCTCCATCAAATTGAGATGCATGTATGTCATGTGGTATCATTATGCATATATATATATATATATATATATATATATATATATATATATATATATACCATAGAAGTTTATAGGGTTCAATCTATAAGCAAATCTGGTAAAGATCAAGGCATTGTCATTCTTAGAAGCTGTGTTTCACAGCTACATGCTGTGAGACATGCCAAAATGCTGAGCTAAATATAAATGCCAACAAGCTCGTTTTGGTGAATTTGGGTGACTTGTACATAGCCCTGGCTTATTAATTAATCTTCAACAGTCAAATGGACATCCTGTAAACTCAAGCGCACCTGTATCCAATGCTTTGGTCTGTTTACAGCCTCTTTCTGTCTGGCACTATTTAATGAAAGCTATAAAAAGAAAATGTTTCCTTTCCATTACAACAGGAAGAAAAATTTCAAAAATTAAGCCACAAAAACATGCCATTAAAAAAAAATGAAAAAGACCATGGCGTGTCCCAGGTCTTTCTTTATTGTAAGTTTGAAAGCAGCTAGCATCCGACCAGCACATCAAATCAAAGGCATAGACTTTCTTTGGACACTTAAGGGTGATCGCTATCATAAGAACATTACATAGCCAGGCACAGTGGTACACAATTACAGTACCAGCACTTGGCAAGCAGAGCAAGAGGATCGTGTTCTCAAGGTCAATCGAGGAGGCATTGAGAGTTCTAGGCTATCCTGGGCTACACTGTCTCAATTCATACTAAAGCATCATTTCTTAATGCCAGAGGGTTATTTATATTCTATTTATTATTCACTTATACTTGTATCCTAACATCTCTGTGAACTGTTCTTCTGTGTTGGATTATTGATCTGAAGGTTGAGAAGGAAGAGATTTGTAACTCATATTCTCTGACACAGGTCTACAATGGGAATTAGTTTCCAACCCTTCGGTGCTTTCCAAATGCTTGTGTGTTGAACCTGCTGCCTGGGGAAGCCCAGTCTGATGGTGTCTTGTAAAGGGAGGGAGAAAACAATGGACTATGTGTGGTCATGAATCACTCAAGGATCACATGCTTCATCGATAATGTTTCAAGTTTTGTTAATGGATAAAGAGAACCTGGAGCTGGCCAGTAGTGGTGCATACCTTTAATACCTTTCATTCCAGCACTCAAGAGGCAGAGGCAGGGGGATCTCTCTGAGTTTGAGGACATCCTAGGCTACATAAAGAGATCATGTCCCCAGAATCAAGTATATAGAGATATAGATAGATGATGATAGATAGACAGACAGACAGACAGACACATACACACACTCTACTATGAACATCCAAGCAGCCCTCACTACCCTGCCGCCTCCTTACACACAAAGAAATACACACACACACACACACACACACACACACACACACACATACACACTACTATGAACATCCTAGCAGCCCTCACTACTCTGCCCATCTCCTCCCCCCACCTTAAAGCACAGAGGCACACACCACTTTCTAGATGCATTAAGATTTTCTCTTTTAGCCGGGCGGTGGTGGCGCACGCCTTTAATCCCAGCACTTGAGAGGCAGAGGCAGGCGGATTTCTGAGTTCGAGGCCAGCCTGGTCTACAGAGTGAGTTCCAGGACAGCCAGGACTACACAGAGAAACCCTGTCTCGAAAAAAACAAAAAACAAAAAAAAAAAAAAAGATTTTCTCTTTTTTGCCATTATTTATTTACTTACTTGCTTACTGACAATTTCATACACATATACAATGCATATGAAAATATTCAATACCCCCATTACCCTCCCTTGTCCTCTCCCCCTCTCCCTGAACCCCTTCTTCCTGATCTGTCCTGTTTCTCACCTGCCCCTCAGTTCAATTAATGTTGTTTATGAGCTTGGGCAGATGGTTGGGCAGATGGACAACTCACCAGTGACCACAGTGAAGAAATGACACTGCCTCCCTCTGTCACCACTAACTGCCAATAACAGCTACTCAGGAAGGGGTGGAGCCTCGTGGGTACCACCCCTTAATGAACTGGTTGAAGGCCCAGTCCTGCGAAGTCCTTAAACAGGCCTCCATAGCTGCCACATGTTCATGGTTGCCACATCCACATCATACCTGGATGAGTGTTTTATGGCACTCATGAAGTTTAGTTCTTTATAGATTTTAGAGTCTGGCCTGGCAGGTCGTTTCCAAAAGGGTAATAAGCTGGTTTGCTTTGTTTTGCTTTATTTCCCATCAAGGCTCACAGAAAATTCCTCAAAAGCCAATGGTTGCACTTCTGCCCAGGGAGGCACTTTCATAGCAACAGCGTGATTGATAGCCCTTCTTTCCGATTCCTCCCTCCCTCGCTCCTGTTCAGGTACAGAGCAGTGGCTTCCTGGAGTCGTGTTCAAGGGATTGGGATCCCCTTGATTACCGCCATTGAAATTGTCTCCATCTGGATCCTCTCCTTTATCTTGGCCATCCCAGAAGCAATCGGCTTCGTCATGGTACCCTTCGAATACAAGGGCGAGATGCATAGGACCTGCATGCTCAACGCCACGTCCAAGTTCATGGAGGTATCAATCATGTACACAATTCACTAACCATATCAAGTTCAACATTTTGATCTAAAAATGGGCTGAAGCTCAAAATGAGTTAGTTGGGGAGGGGGTTACTGTGTCCTTTGCTGTCTTGAGGCCTGCTGCTATCTCCACAGGCCACTGCACCAACTGCCTGCAAGGCCATCCTCACCAGGGTGCAGCTTCTTGAATAGAGCTACTCTGTTATCGTACAGAACGACTATAGACAAAATTGGTTTTCTGCATCACAGTTACGAGGCAGCTTACTGAGACTGCCTCTGCATGTGCAAATGTAATTTGCTTTTATGATTAAGAGATACACACTAAACAGTCCATCTACATAGATGTTACTTGAGCAAGTACAGCTGGCTAGTTATACTTTGAACACAAGTCTTATTTGCCCTAAAATTATTTCACAGAGCATTTCTCTAGCAAAGCAGGTAGAATGCATGCCCTGTGCAGAGTGTACATACATGAAACTAGGGGTTCTGATCTAGAAGCAAATTTGGTAAAGAATTGGACATCCAGATTCCTAGGAGCTGGGCTTGCTCACTGTGCATATGCAGCGGTCTTTGTGGGGCTGATAGGAAGGTGGACGGACTCAAAGGCTGCTACCCAGGAGCACATCAACACTGCGGCCCTGAACACTAAATAGACAAACAAACAAATAAATAGAACTCTAGGAAACTGGAAAGCTGGCAACTTCAAAATTAAAGTCACTCTCTTACTGCCTTTTAAGTAGGTCAGGTTCCACAATGAAAAACCAGACAGAAGGATGACTTAGCCCATGCTTAGGGGATGGAATTGGGAAGGGCAGACAAGAATTCTAGGCTTTGCAGAGAAAAAAGCATTAGAGGAGACACGGTCCTATAAGAAGGCATTTACTGATCCCTGGAAATAGACAAAAATCAGACCGGTGATGTCACAACGCCTGAGGTTCCTGTGTAAGGGTTTGAGGAGAGGGAGGCCAGGTGCTGGAAGGTTGGCCTCTGGTGGCAATCGAAGGTATGAGTCAAACTGGTGAGATTTCAGGTTCATTCCAGGTCTAGAATACACGTCTTTTCTAACATAACTTTCTATCTTCTTTCACACTCCTTCATCTTTGCTCTCCTCTAGCCTGTCCCAAGAACCTTTTCAATCACTAGATGATGACATCAGTTCAAAAAACGACACTGTGTAACCCCTTTCGCAGTAGGCCTCTCTCAGAGAGGAGGGGGCAGGGTACTTCATCCTGGCCTGGCCTGGGTTGCCTTCCAGACCCCAGGCAGCGTCTGGTAGACCATATCCATTCCGCCTGCAATTCTGTGGGAAGAGGCTACAAACACTGGGTGGGTGAGGAAGTAAAGGGGGTGGAGAGAGCCTCAAAGGATGTTTGTACTATACTTCCAAACAAGGACAGATGCCAGATGCTTTTTACGGTCCAGTCAGAGATAGTTCTGCAGTGGGGTGGACTAGGAAAGATCTGTTAACAAATAGGAAGAAACTAATTCCTTTGGGAGTTTGTACTTAATCCAGGAAAATGTGTTTGTTTTCACTAAATTCCCTCTGAAGTATATTGTTTCCTCTGACTTTAAATATAGATAATAATCCACTATATTGTTTAAGGGTATCATGGCTTTTCTGGAGAGAAAAACATACGTGGACAATCTTAAAACATTAATGTTAAACATCTTGGTAGATTTTTTGAGCCCTTATATTATTTAATTAGAACTATATAATATGTAATTTGTTGATAAATACATGTTTACCAGAATTTTATTTTCAGTATTTTGATAGCTCCATTTCAGTGTAATTGGTCTCCATTGTGGCCATATATATTTAAATTTGTGCTTATTAAAATATAATGTTGAGGTCTTAAAAGTTCAGTTGATAAAGTAATAAAGTGATAACGTTCAGTCCCCAGAATCCATGTAAGAGGCTGGTCACAGTGGCACAGGCTTGTAAAAACCAGTGCTGGAGAGGACGAGGACTGGCAAAGCCACAGGCTTTAACAGGATCACCTAGCCAAATTGGCCAGCTCTAGGTCCCCATGTGAGACTCTGTCTCAAAAAAAGAAGGTAAATGGCTCCTAAAGAATGACACCTAAGGTTGTTCTGCCCTACACATGGTCACACATGAACATATACATGCACACACACATGCACACATATACATGGACATGCATGAACACATACACAGGAACACATACATACACACATGCACATGCATAAACACACAAAATACTGCTCTCAGAAGGAATTCTCACTCTCACCAGATTTCCAAGGGGGTCTGTGATAGTTACAGAGCCTTGCCCAAACTTTCGTCTTCTGGAACCGTTTTCAGATTACTTAAACAGCCATAAAGGGCTCCTGACCATACAGAAGCTGTCAGTATTCAGGGAACCAGGGAGGTCATATCTGTGGGAACTGGTCGAACTATCACAAGAAGCTATGTTATCCCCCATAAATAATCTGGAGAAAGAGTGTAAGGAAGTAAGAAGCATGTCTTCCCAAGTTTGAGGTAAAGTTATTGGAATAAAGAGTTGAGTATGGTTCTCCAACTTTGATTTTTATTCTCCATTAAAAAGACAGGAAACTGGACATTCTGGATTTGTATAAATCCTTGCCCACAGAGAGAGTGTGTGAAGTCAGCCTTTAGCTAGAATGTACCCCTTCAGTAGTTTCCAGGTGGCAAATATTAACGGGGGGGGGGAGTTATTGATGGCTAGCTGACTCTGGGGTCACATAGCAGACATTCCAGGCAAAGGACTAACTTCCACTAACTGCAGCTACACAGATAAGCCATTCATTGATAGCTTTCACTGTTTCTAAATGAGATGCACACAGTAAGTACACTTTAAACACAACAATCAGAAAGTCAGCTGAGCTTATCAAAACTCCGAGGCTCATCAATAAACAGGGATGGAAATGTTCCCAATCCCATTGTATGAACATTAAGAGGAGGTTTTTTCTACTGATCCATTCATTGTGCAGCAGAAATTGGTGCTGGCTTCCTAGAAACATCCTCGTAGGGATACTGAGGCCATTTTCATGTGCATTTTCTCATGTCACAGCTCGGCAGCACATCACTTGCCTAGTGTGTGTGAAGCCCTAGCTAGGTAGGATTCAGTGATCAGATGAAAAACTACTGAGCACTACCGCAGGGTCTTCACTGCTGTCGAAGCGGGGAGGGGGATATATAGACTGTACAGAGACTGCGGGGTGAGCAGGGTGCATCTCGGTTTGCTTGCATTCCAACATCCCATCTTCCCTCTTTCTCCCTGGACAGTTTTACCAAGATGTGAAGGACTGGTGGCTCTTTGGGTTCTACTTCTGCATGCCCTTGGTGTGCACAGCGATCTTCTACACCCTCATGACCTGTGAGATGCTCAACAGGAGGAATGGCAGCTTGCGCATTGCCCTCAGCGAACACCTCAAGCAGGTAAATCCCAGTTCACAAGAAGGTGGCCAAGGCCTTTTTGAATCAGCAAGCCATGGAGGTATTGATCATTTACTTGCACAATTCACTAACCAGATACAGTTGCCTACAGTATGCAGTTCCATTAATATGTTGTGCAGATGTGTATTCTAAGAGCAACAAGCTAGGCCACACAGCCTACTGCGAGATAGATAGTACCATCCAGCAATGTGAATGAGTATTCTCTATGGTGTTTGCGCAGTGTTGAAGTCGCCAAGCTACACGTTTCTCAGACCTCTCTGTCATTGAACTACACACGACCATATTGTATGTAATGGACTTAGCCTGATTTTCTAAAAATAAAAATGTTCTCTTGGAACTGTTTCTTTATATAGCCTTAGGAATTCCTTTGGGGAAGTGGGCTCCTGCCTGTGAACCAGATGGCCCGGGAAGGCCCGGCTTAAAGATAGTTAACTCTTGGTTATTTTTTCAAGAGTGTATTGAACATGTGTGTGTGGATGCATTGAAAGGGGCCTGGGACTGTGCCAGGGCAAAAAAGATGCATGTGGCCATCTTCCTTTGTGGGGTCTGAAGTCTAGGCATAGACTAAAATACAAATACAAGAAAGTAGATAATAAGAGTGATGAGTGCAGCCCAGGAAGCCACACAGCACACAGGCATGCAGCACAGAGCCAGGGCACACAGCCGGGGCACACAGCCGGGGCACACATGAAATGGAACTGAGGAGAGACTGTCACAGATGGGGTGGAGAGGATGTGTGTTATTTGGTGGGAAAGCAGAGGGCAAAAGCTGATTCCGTTGGAGGGGAAAAATCCCTGGGTAAACATGGAATGGACACCAAGCAGGCGGAGAAGGAAAATAGACACAAATTTGCTCCAAGCATCACCTCAAATAAGACTTGCAATAGGAAAAATTTAACTGAAAACAGCCAAACGGGGTAAAATCTCCAAGGCCCAAAACTTTAGGAGGAATTTAAACACACCAGTTCCTACTGGTGTGTAGAGCGGCTAGAGCAGTTATGTGTACTTCAGGGTTTTAGAAGGCAAAACCTCACTCTTCCACTTCCTAGTCTGTGACCTTGGGCACAGTCCCTCATGTCTCTAAGCTTCCAGTTTCTCTTTCTCTCTCTCTCTCTCTCTCTCTCTCTCTCTCTCTCTCTCTCTCTCTCTGTGTGTGTGTGTGTGTATTGTATATATGTATAATATATTGCCAACAGCATTTAGGGTACCTAATAGTGTCCAGTTCCTAGTAGACACTCAGCAAACAACTAGTTTATGATAACACATAGAATTAAAGTAAGAGTGTATGTAAGTTCTTGGTAGCAATGGGAAAGTATACACAAACATTCACTCACACCCACATCATGAGCAGTTCATGGAGTGCCTACAGCCAGCCTGTGTAATTATCACACACAGGCACACACTAGCACGACTCAACTGCTGTGCTGACTTCCTCAGCCCCTCACCTGCAAACTGGCCACAATAAGACATGAATCAGTGTCATTACGAGACTCTGAAGAAGTGATGTGTGTGTGTGTGCCCTGTAAGTTCTAATGTGTCACACAAATGGTAACAATTACCTCTGACTGACAGTCGTGTTTACTTTGAGACGCTCTAGCCTGGCTTTGTTCGGACATGAATGCTGCAGGTACTTCAGGTGCAAAATTAACCCTTGAAGGCCAGGCGCAGGAGGATCGCTATGAGTTTGGGGCCAGCCTGGTCTACATAGTGAGCACCAGACCAGCCAATGATAAATAGTGAAACCATGTCTCAAAAACAAAAAACAGAAAAACAAAATAAAAACAGACAAACAAAAAAGAACAGCTTTGCAAAGCCCCCAGTCCTACAGATTGGACCACTTTACGTCTCTCCTCCAGACATATGTCCGGGACCGTATCCCAGCTGGTCTTAGATTAAGGGCTCCAGGTCTTTGGGCTTCTGCAGCAGTTTGGGATAGCAGACTCTCTGGGAAGGGATCAGCTGGAAGGGTTTATTGTAGGCTTCCTGAACTCAATGTTAGATGCCTTGGATTGAGGCAATGTTATTTTCCAGAATTCTTCCTCCAGCCTGTTTCCAGTCGGTTTTGACATTGGTTGACCCCCATTAATAGACAGGTTGCATTTTATGTTCCTAAATGTGAGTGGGGTGATATACCTCAGCAGTCTGAACCCAAATGAAGGGGTAATTCCTAACCTCTGGCTGTTCGGACCACGAGCAGACTCGGAGGCTGGTGGTGAGTCCTCAGTTGGAGTCAGCCGTTCGTCAACATGTCAAGTGCCTCTAACCACCACTGCTGAAACCCCGCCCCATCCTTCTGCTTGCAAGCAGCAGGTCTTTGAAAACTACACATCACTAAAAAGGAATTTAAAAATTGGACGCAAATCTCAATCCAGGCATAGTGGTATATGCCCATAATCTAAACACAAGAGAGACTGAGACAAAGGCATCACTTAGGCACAGGAACTCAAGACCAGCCTGGGCAACAAAGCAAGACCCTGGCTCCAATGAAATAAGTAAATAGTAAATTAAAGCAAAACATTTTCAACAACAGCTTCAAAATCAGAAATGAGTGAGACGGGGTGCTTTTTCTATGCACTTGTTGACTTTCTTGCTATGTCTGGTCTCCTTGGGTGTCATGCCATTACGTAGACAAGTTACTTAACACTTAGCACTTAACTAATCCCTAAATAGTCATCCTCTAGCCATCTGCGCTCCTTGAAAACACACATGCCCTCATGCTTAGACTCACAAACACACATGCCCACATGCTTAGACTCACAAACACACATGCCCACATGCTTAGACTCACAAACACACATGTCCCCATGCTTAGACTCACAAACACACATGTCCCCATGCTTAGACTCACAAACACACATGCCCACATGCTTAGACTCACAAATACACATGCCCACATGCTTAGACTCACAAACACACATGCCCATATGCTTAGACACACAAGTCCTCACAGTGTTGACTCTGGCCAGTTCCTGCTTTCCTCCTGACATAGGCTTCTACTGTTGTCGTCAGGATGGTGCAAAACTGGCAACTGCCCAAAAGCATGGTTAATGACTCCTCCATGAGACAGCTGCACTCTGGGTCTTCAAAAGTGACGTCATATAAAGGCTACTCTCCAGGCTCCATGGAATCTTCTCCCTCCTGGTGTGTTGCTATCCCTGCATACGATAGCACTGACCTTTATTCTTGTTTTCCCACACTTGCCCCTAGCGTCGAGAAGTGGCAAAGACTGTCTTCTGCTTGGTTGTCATCTTTGCCCTGTGCTGGTTCCCTCTTCACTTAAGCCGTATTTTGAAGAAAACCGTGTATGATGAGATGGATAAGAACCGGTGCGAACTGCTCAGGTATGATTCGCGGTGCCTGTTTTGTTAAGAAGCTAGAGTTTCGCTACTTTTTACATTCATAAATCTGAAAATTAACATTGTAAACTTTATGCCTAAGCATGGGGACATGTGTGTTTGTGAGTCTAAGCATGGAGACATGTGTGTTTGTGAGTCTAAGCATGGAGACATGTGTGTTTGTGAGTCTAAGCATGGAGACATGTGTGTTTGTGGGTCTAAGCATGTTAATTGTAAACTTTCTAGCTGGTACAGCCTATCACTGATCCCGAAGTTTGTATGAATCCTGTCTACAGTCTTGCTACTTCCTCTCTGACACAGTGCACAAAGGCTTCCGCTAATCCTACAGTGCTTTTTATAAAATCCTAACTGCTACCCATAAGACACTGCTTCTGGGCAGGAGAGACGCTGATCTGGTGGTAAATGGCACTCGGCAGATTCTAAAGCAATGTGTTCCAACGACAGGCTTTTCTTTTGTTCCAGCTTTTTGCTGCTCATGGATTACATCGGCATTAACCTGGCAACCATGAATTCGTGCATAAACCCAATAGCTCTATATTTTGTGAGCAAGAAATTCAAAAATTGTTTTCAGGTAAGACTGTTTTGCAATATCTCTCTCTCTTTTTCTTCTCTCTCTCTCTCTCTCTCTCTCTCTCTCTCTCTCTCTCTCTCTCTCTCCTTCTCTCCCCTCCCCCCTTTCTGACAGACAAATCAGGGTACTCCATAGCAAACAGTCATAGCCAATTCCAAATTTACTACTGCTTTGATCAGTCGCCCTCCTCTTCATTCAAGAAGTGAAAATCACTTTTTGTTACCTAGGAAGAAGGTCAGACTGTCATCAGGGCAGAAGAGCAGTACATATTGAGATGACACTCTCAGAGGTTAATGCTAAAAGGACTGACTTAACTGAATCCAATTTACTGTCTCTCTTCAAATGGGAGGTTCAAATATAAGCACCACATATCCTAAGTACGGAAAGCTAACTCATGCCTTTCGTTGTCTTAGACTTTACTCAGTCTCAGGCAGAAGTCGGCTCTGGGGCTGAGAAAGCTCTCACTAATAGCAATTAAACAGTACAGAGTTGGAGAGGTGGCCCGGCAGTTAAGGACATTTGCTGCTCTTGCAGAGGACCTGGGTTCCATTCCCGGCATTCACATGGTGACTTAGGACCATCTGTAACCACAGTTCCAGAGGATTCGATGCCCTCTCCTGGCTTACTTAGACCCCAGGCACACTCCTGGTGCACAGGCGGGCAAACACTCATACACATAAAATAAAATCTTAAAAAAATAACAAATAATAGCCTTTCCTAGGAAAGTAAATAGTTATTACTCTGGGCATCTGTACTATTGTGGTTTCACTTGCAGTCGGCTTTCTTGTTTCAGAGCTCCTTCTAGACACAACAGTGTCTGTAGGAACTCCCTTGGCTTCTCACTTCTAGTTCTGGAATGATTTTAGCACAGCCCTAATGTTTACTGTGTTGTGTTATCTTGGATGATCTAAGCAGAGACAGACATATTACCTAGAAGACGGTACAAACAGGTGAGAGTTGATAAGAGTTTCAGCTGCCATGGCCTTGAGGTCTCCTTGGAAAGGTTATAAACCACAAAGCGCTGGGACTAAAATGCGTTCACTCACACCCAGGTCCTAACTAGTATATTTCATATGCTGCACTTGATATCACTTGCTGATTACTTTATATATTAATTAGAGGGTACGGGAATATTCCGGTTAATAATCCTCAGAAATTAAACCCTCACCCTAGGGAATGGCCAAGGGAAAGGACCGGGTCTTGAGAGCCCTTGCTTCTAATTCACATTCTGGTCTTCCTCACTGTGGTCTTTCATAACGAGGTGTCAACAGCACCCACATCTGAGGCTGTAGTGAGGGTCAGCTGAAGTAGTGACAGATGCCAAGCACCTCATAAGCAATTCACTGATGAAGAAGCAGGTCCCCCAGGCCCTCTCCCTGCTGTATCTGCCTCGTTTGCTGGGAAAGCCCCCCTTCCAACCAGCACCGCTGCCCCTCCTCTTAAATATGAAGAACACAACCAAAACGAAAAGCAAGAGACCTTTGCTTCTAATCTCTGCCTGGCAGCCACAAGCTCTGGCTGTCCTCTGGCTGTCCTCAGTTGTCCATGCTCACCCCTCACTGGAGGCCCATGCTTTCATGTGTGACTCAGAATGGATTGGCAAGCTGACTGGGTCATTTACATTCTCTCTCTCTTTCTCTTTCTCTCTCTTTCCCACCCACAGTCATGCCTCTGTTGCTGTTGTCACCAGTCCAAAAGCCTCATGACCTCGGTCCCCATGAATGGAACAAGTATCCAGTGGAAGAACCAGGAGCAGAACAACCACAACACAGAAAGGAGCAGTCACAAGGACAGCATGAACTAACCCTCGGCAGAAACAGAGCCGTGAGCCTTCAAGTCCTAGGATGGAAACCGGAAACCGTCACGCAGCAGCTGCGCTCCGGAAACCTCCCAAAGCCTCTCCCCTGCTCCTGTTCTAAGTCCAGCCTAAGAAAAGAAAGTCTCCTGCCATCCCAACAGCACGTGGTGGACCGGTCCCAGCCACAGCAATGGGTCTTTCCTGAGTACTGTATATGATTTGCATACTGCGTATGTCATTTCCAACACTTGAAAATTAGGAGAGCTGAGGGAAAGAGGAGATCGTTCAAGGAAACCACATATCTGCCATCTTTGCATGAACAGAACAGAGTTTGCAAGTTCGCGACCAGCTTCCATGCAGTTCTATGGAACAGCCAGTGGGAACTGTCCATCCTAAGGTTCCAGAGCAGTGGTTCTCAACGTTCCCAATGCAACCCCTTAATACAGTTCGTTTTCCAGTGACCCTCAACCATAGAATTGTTTTTGTTGCTACTTCATAACTATACTTTTGCTACTGTTATGAATTGTTATATTTATCTGATATTTCTGATGGTCTCAGTCTGCCCCTGTGAAAGGGCCATTCAACTCCCAAAAGAATTGCAACAAGTTGAGAACCACTGCTCTTGAAATTATGTTTAGTTTGATGGCCCGTGTCTATATCGTCGAATTGGAGAGGTGAGGGAAGATGACCAGGTGTTCAAGGTTGGCCTTTTCAGAAAAGCTGGGGCTACATAAGATTCTCAAAAAACACAGACAAAAAGTGTTTAAAATTTATGACAAGATTCATTATTTTTTGTATAGCCAAACACATTGTGAGGTTAACGTACTCCTTTGGAACTGTCAGTGTTGGTATTTTGTAACTGCATGGTACCCTAGAAACGGTCGTTTCACCTCCTTTACATGTACTTTGAAAAAGAGGAGGAGGAGGAAGGGGAACATCTGATGAGGAATTAGGTTATGTTTCTACGGCACTGTTTTGTTTGGAAAACATGATTTCCAAAGCTACCACAGACACAGACCAGTTACCACCAAAGCCGTGTAATAGCTGCTTAGCCAAAGAATCTTTAGGAACCTGTATTTTCTTTTTATGTTGTTGTTTGATTGGCTTTTTGCTTGTTTGGTTGATTTTGTTTTTCAAGACAGGGTTTTTCTATGTAGCCCTGGCTGTCCTGGAACTTGTTTTGTAGATTAGGATGGCCTTGAATTCACAGAGATCCTCCTGCTTCTGCCTCCCAAGTGCTGAGATTAAGGACATGTGCCGTCACATCTGGCTTGAGCATATTTTTATATTAAATTAAAAATCATAATAATTGGGAGCTGGCACATGGTACATGCTTCCTACTCTTAACATCTGGAAGCTGAGGCAGGGGTTGTGACTGGGAGACTGCCTGCACTAAGGTACTCTCTTCCAAATAAGAATAATTAATAATAACACTTAGGTTAAATGGTTCTATTTTTCATAAGCCCAGTCTTTTTTAATGTAGTTTTTAATGTGAGACCATGTTCTGCAGCTTAAATATGTCACTGAAGTGTGCCTGAGACTCCGAGCCCTGCATCTGATGCCTGCCTAGGAAAAACGCTGGATGGTTTTGGAGGGCCTGGACATTTTCTACAAGGTCTACAATATAGCACATATAATGCATGTTTCCTTTTACGCTCTCAGTTTCTCCTACAGTGATGACTGGCTACAAGGCTTTCCTGCTCATTCCTTTTTCCAGACAGGAAACAATTTCAAAGTGGCCAAATGAGCTGATTGTGTCAAGCGAAATGTAGTTACGCCTGCCATGAACCTTTCACTCTTAGCTCCCTTCTAATTTCGAGACAAACTCAAATCTTCATCCTTTCCCAAATCCTCGGTGGTCACTATTTCAAAGGGCCCACAGATGTTTACAGACTGTGAGAAAGACAAATATCTTTTATTTTGTGTGTATATAAATATATAAATAATTGTGCATTTCTTTTAGTCAAATTTTCTGTGGTTGTCTCTATGGAGTGTGTGTGTGTGTGTGTGTGTGTGTGTGTGTGTGTGTGTGTGAGTGATGGTATGTATAGATTTGGTGTGATCTTAAAATGCCCTGTGTTTGTGCCAAACCACCTACTGGGTGTGGACTCTAGGGGATGGCTCATTATCCAGCCCACTTTGGTCAGTTCTTACACTTGAGAATCTCAAGTTCTCAAGTTGGTTACCATTACAAATTCTGGGAGGTGCCATGCAAGGGAAAGTGGTTACTGGAAGGATTTGTTAGGTTGGATGATTTGACCAAGCAGGAATCTCTGTCGTAGCTTTGTCCCTGTTGGAGCAGGATTCCCTGTCATAGCTTTGTCCCTGCTGGAGCCAAGAGTCCTATACTTGGAAGTATTACACTTTTCTCTTTATTCCCATGGGTGTTCTTTTGTTTGTTTGCATTTGTGTTTTTTTACTGTTTGCTGTGGGGATTAATCCCAGGACCTCTGATATGCTAGGCAAGTGCTCTCCTATGGAGCCAGGACCCCAGGACAGTATTATTTTTTTCTAATCCCCAGCTATAGATACAACCGACAAATCACCTGGAGTTTCTGTCACATTATTGGTGGAAAACTACCTATTTTAATTTTTGCATAATATTTTATTACAGTTAAAAATTAATCAAGTATCAAAATCAAAATTTAAAAAATGCATCAAATTCCAGTTGCTTGAGTTTTGGGGCTGAGAAATACTGCCCCCTGTGTGTTAAGTAGTCAAGTGCACACCTATACATGCCTAGGGTAAGACATAAATGCAGTTTTGTTTATTAGACCATTATCTTTTAAAAGATGCTTTGATTTTTACGTATAAAATGTATTTTTTTATTCAGAACATCATAGCTCTGAATACACAGGCTTCAGTGTGCATTTTGTTTATGGACTGGTAATGATTTACTTATTTATACAAACAGTTCTAATGTCTACCTTCACCACATTTCCAAGAAGTAACTGTAGAAATTACCCAGAAGCTAAGGGCCTGTGCTGGCAGCTGAGGCCTCTGCTGGCCGTGGCCCGTCAGACATCAAATAAAAGTACAGAAGCTTTGCAAGTGTCTCTTCTTTTTTCTTTTCTTTTTTGTTTGTTGTTTTGTTGTTTTGTTTTGTTTTGTTTTGTTTTGTTTTGTTTTGTTTTGTTTTGTTTTTCAAGACAGGGTTTCTCTATGTAGCCCTGGCTGTCCTAGAACTCACTCTATAGACCAGGCTGGCCTCAGATCCACCTGCCTCAGCCTCTCAAATGCTGAGATTAAAAACATGTGCCACCATCATCTAACCGGTCTCCTCATTAAATACATCTTTGTAGAGAATGTCTGCTGTATGATACCTTGCAGATTTCTCCTTAATAACTGCCAGGCAAGCAATTTTCCTTACTCAGACGTATTTCATGGTAGAGTCTAGTCCACCACCCTCCTTTGTTTACTAAACAAGTCTCTCATCCATCCTTTCTGGTAAAATTCTGCAGCTAGATCCTGGATATACAGCGGTGAACAAAAGAGACAAAGTCCCAGATCTGATGGAGCCTGATTCCAGAAGAATTGGGAGCCAATAATACACTGTGTGGCTACCCAGATGAAGACACACATCCATGGCCTCTGTCTACTTGACATCTCCACTTAGATGGCTAATAGACCATAATATACACAGGATGAACCTGATAATCCCGACCTGTGCTGCCATAATATCCTTCTATTCAGTTAAATGTAACCCTATCTTTCAGCTATTCGAGGCAAACACTTGAAAGTCATTTCTCACTCTTTTCTGTTACACTTTACACCAACATCCCAATAATGTGATTACTGAGAGTGTCATCTGCCCTCTCAGAAAATCGTGCAGAAGGCTGTGGCACCTTTCTACCCACCTATGCCTCTTGTCTCTGTGCTATCATCTCTGGTTGGTATACCTGTAGTAGGTTACCATTCTGACAACTTGTTTCCTGCCTTGCACACAACTACACTCATGGGAAACTGTACTTCACCTACACTGATTGGGTAAAGCCATGACAGCTTGCTGGTGAGTGTGGGGGAGGGTTCTAAGAAAGCACTAGGTAACAAAGAGCCCTGTCCTACTGAGTACAGGCTGAACTCTTATGTGCCTGGAGCTGGCACCCCTGGTTT
This sequence comes from Arvicanthis niloticus, assembly GCF_011762505.2. Taxonomy (NCBI): domain Eukaryota; kingdom Metazoa; phylum Chordata; class Mammalia; order Rodentia; family Muridae; genus Arvicanthis; species Arvicanthis niloticus. Next base: position 5,663,875 of record NC_047675.1, on the reverse strand, counting down.
TGAAACGATGAAGTAAATCAACCTTATCATGACATTATGTCATGATGGGAAGCAGTGTTTGGGTCCCCAGTTGTGGGTCTCTTAATGCTTCCCAGGGTTTGTGGGAACAAAGCAGTTCATTTACCTTTTGACCTATTCTGGTTAGAATCAGTTTTCCACCTAAATTATCTTGATTCATCTTTTTCTGTTGCTGGGTTTTTATTTGTTTGTTTTAGAGCAGTTTAAAGGACACAGGAAAAGCAATCCAAAATTGTATTAGTTCTTCATGCCCTCTTTCCTCCCCTCTCCACTCAGTTTCCCTATCATTTGCATTTACATTACATCCGTTATATCATTTTGGCATCAGTGCAGTACACTGGGTGCAGGGAATGGACCAGTGCTGGTGTAGTTGGTTACTGAAGTCCACAGTTTGCATTGGGGGCTGTACTCTACACCTTGTGGGTTTTCCCAGGCATACGAAGCCACACATCTTCCAACACAGTTTCATTCGAGAGACTTCCCTGGCTCAAATGTCCCTCGCTAATACCTCTTCTCTTCCTTCTCCCGCCTTCCAACCCTCCCTCTACTCCTCAGACCCCTTGGCTTAGCTTTTTACTCAACATAAATATAGATGTGCTGCCTACTTTTATGTCAGCTTCCACAAGCTTTGAAGGAGGGAATTTGAATTGAGAGAATGTTTCTAGAATATCAGGCTGTAGGCAGTAAATCAGTGATAGATGGGAGAGGGTCCAAACCACTGTGGGTGGGGCCATCCCTGGGCTGGTGATCCTGGGCTCTATAAGAAAGCAGGCTGAGCAAGCCATGAATGTGGGACTGTGAAAGGTATCTTGGTTCCTGATTGAGTTAAGGCTTGAAACCCTGAAGACCCTGAAGGGACAGTAGATGTTTTGCCTGTTCTCAGGTACCAGGCCCCTGTCACTAGCTGCAGCCCCTCGTAGATTTATGGCCATCAGTCACATAAGGGCAATGCCCCAGTCTTATCACAGGCCCCCCAGCTTCGACTCTCCCATGCCTCAGACTGCACTTCCCCACCCCTGGAGCAGTGTCTGAGGGCTTCCTTGTGGTGGAATGGATGCAGGACCCTATAACGCTACACATGAAGAGAAAAGCCAGTTAGCAGCACCCTCTATGGCCTCTGCATCAGCTCCTGCCTCCAGGTTCCTCCCTTTTTGAGTTCCTGTCCTGACTGCCTTCAAAGATGAACTGTGGTATAGAAGTGTAAGCCAAATAAACCATTTCCTCCCCAAGTTGTTTCTGGTCCTGGTGTTTCATCACAGCAATAGAAAACCTGACTCAGATAGTGAATACCCACCATGTCACATGACAAGAGATGCATACATAAATAAATGCCGTGGAATACTTAGTGGTGACTCCGCAGACTGGAACTAAGGTCTCGGGAGTCACAATTCTTTTGGTCAACACATTGTTAGGCCCTTCTTGCACCTGTTCACATCTTAGTCTGTGGAAATAAAATAGAAGTCTAAAATCATAACAAGAAACAGCAGTGTCACCTCTGTTGTGTTTTTGTAAGTCAGTAAATACTATTTCTCATTCAAAAGATAAACCTACCCAAAGACTGGAGGTCTTGCTCAGAGGTAGTGTATTTACCTACCATGTGAGGACTGAATTTCCATCCCGAACACAGCAAATATATAAAAAAATAAATAGATAGATAAATAAATAAATGAATAAATAGAATCTACCCAACAAGTCTTAAAGTACTAACACAATGAACTAGTTCACTATGGCTATATCATGGCTATATGCGTCCGGATAGCCATGATACTAGCACGCACGTAGATTAACCTGTTGCCTGCATTGCTCTTACTGGTGTTGCTGGCCTCTGATACAGTGGTCATATACAGAAGACGATAGTCTGTGCCTGGAAGAGGAATGCACTGCGAGGCCCCCATCCCTTCCAGGCTGGTGATGCTGAGTTCCTGTGTTTGTAATGGGCTGAGCCATCTCTGTTCATTTTATGTCACACTTGAAACATGCAAAGTTACATCAGAAAACACATCTACCACATGTGTACTGATTGGCCCTGAAATGCTAATGAGGTCTTCCTATTTTAAAACTCACCAACCGTTTTTAAGTAATCCTCCATTTGGAAGTGCTTCTGCTGTGCTTTTTCTCTGAGTAATAACAAAGACGACCCGCTGTCTATATTTGGTCCGTACTAGGGCTCTGTGGCTTTTTATTTCTATAATAAAACTGAGAAAAACATCAACTCCTAAAACCAGAAAATAATAAAAGACTAAATAAATATGTTTGCCTTTGCAAGGCCGGTGTTCCCTGAGGAAGTAGGCTATCAGGCTCCCTTCGTCTCCCCTCTGTTCGTACTCTGTGGCATCAGGATGATTCAGTAGAATCTATCAAATGTGTTTATGCCTGGGAGAAATTAAATTAAGAGCAGTAATGCCCACTCTAAAAGGAATCAGAAGAGTCATGGAACCTCCCTAGAGCAATAGAGAGAATTCCAAAGATTTTTTCCTTTTTAGTTCTAAACTACCATCCCCTTATCTGGTCAATGATCAATGCTTATTTCAATGTGATTCTGTGACCGGAGATATGTGTTCGGTGGTGTGGGATTGATTTGTCCCAGATGGGAGTTATGACCTTGCCCAGACTACCACTACCCACTGTCAGCCAAGTCGCTGGCCCAGGCCCTCCAGGCCACATCTCTGACTCACTCCATTTACGTATTTTTTTCCAGAATACAGCCACTTCTCCATCAACTGTAGCTTGTCTTCAAGCTTAACTATAAAGTCCTAAGATGGAAAATTTACCAACTTGAGCTCACACACAAGAGAGAGACAGGCGGGGGGGGGGGGGGGGCGCTTGGGAAATAGAAATCGACAAGTAGAGAACCAGGCTTGTTAGCAGTTGGGGGAGAGGAAATGAATGCAGCTAGTATAGGCCACTCTGCTGATCCCAGAAAGACGGTTCAAGAGGGAAACATCCTGTGCATTTCTGAGACAGAAGAACTGAGATCCATGAAAGGAAGAGACCACGTGTGCAAATAAAACAAAGACAACTGATAGATCAAGGTCTCAGAGGTAGGGAGAGGAGGACACAGCAGCCTCATTTCCAAAAGGATGATTCTCCTCCGACTCCAACAGAGCCTGCTGCTATTGTCAGGCTTTCCGTATCAGTCCCTGTGGGGCCATGAAAGGGTGTCTTGGTTTTTGGTGTGGCATAGGTGTGAACCCTGACCCCAATGGAGCAACAGCAGGTGTTTAGCCACGTCCCCAGAACCCAGGGTCCTGACACACAGTCTAAGACCTCCATTTGACCTGTGCCTTGCAGAAGAGGGCATGACCACAGGCTTTGGCCTCAAGAGATTTCCATATTAATGAGTTACCTAAAGGCCAGAGGGCATAGTTAATTAAGTATTCTTTCAGGTCCCCCCTGCTTAAGTGGGGCTGTACATCCAGATTCAACCATCCACTATGAAAATAAAGTCGTTTTGGAAACCCACAGACTTCCTCATGTCATTGGGGCCACACCTTGAGGAACCATGGAGAAGGCCTTTAATGAGCCACTGTAGCCGCAGTCACTGAGAGCTTCTCTGGGTTCCCCATGGAGGCCCACCTCTTCAAGCAAGCTAACCACCCCCGAGTCTGCTAAGCGAGTACAGTAACGGAGTCTTTTCCCAAGGGCCGGATGGGGTTTCTTGTCTCTGGTCTGCTGCACACACACACACACACCCGTGGCATCTGGGGGCCCCTGAATGGAGACACCAACCTTTGGGTCCACTCAAGAGCCCTGCACCACCCACAGAATCAGGCTGAGTTCACTCCCCGCCTGGGGATGCCCTGGCAGCCTCTCACGGCCAGTGCCTGCCCAATGTCACAGGGAACGAATTCAGTCAAGGTGCCTGCACTCTAGTCTTGTCGGAGCAGTGGGAATCACCAACTGCCCAACAAGATTCAGAAACCCACACTTGCACGTGGCGCCTGCGGGCCTTCAGGTTTTCCCCCCTGCAAGTCCCTTGTCCTCTGACTATATTTCAGTCTAAGGACAAGAAAAGGACTTATCTACCTTTGAAAGCGCAGGCCAGTGAAATGGCTCAGAGGGTAAAGGCACTTGTCAGCCAAGCCTGATGAGTTGAGTTTAATCCCAGGAAGTCTTGTAAAGATATAGTACCACTTCCTCAAAGTGGTCCTCTCTCTCTCTCTCTCTCTCTCTCTCTCTCTCTCTCTCTCTCTCTCACACACACACACACACACACACACACACACACACACACACACACACAAAACATACACCATGATATGTGCAAACCCAACACCCACATATAGCAAAAGCAATAGTAACATCAGTAATTGTTTTTAGGATAAAACATTGGAAAAATAACTAATCAAGTCACCCATATGAACACTGCCTGAGCCAACCTCTGGCAAGGTCCATGGCCACCACAGGAAACAGCCAGATGCTCTAGTCTATAATAAGTAATATGGTGACCAGAAACTGTGTGTGCCTACATCTATGAGCACACGTGTGTGATTTTATATGAGGATGAGTCTCAGTCTCACTCAGCTTATGTTGGTTTCAGTGCTTCGGATGAAGTTCAAAGGCTCACACATGCTAGACAAAGCATTTCCCCACTGAGCGTCATATGTCTTCAAGTGAACACTTGTCAACACTTAGCTTACAAAAAAAAAGAAAAGAAAGAAAGAAAAAAGTAATAGCAATTGATTTTACATGAGTATTTTCCCACAGAACTGAGTGGGGATGATAAACTTCCAATTTGCTGAAGATAAATATTTTCAGTGATGCCCAAACACCTCACAGCAGTCTGCACTAAGACTCCTTCTCAGGATTACAAGTCCATCCATGATGGCAACGTGAGGCCAGGCTGCCTGTATCCGTCCTAGGAGAATCTGCCAAGTTGTAGGCAGTTTTCTAACTACCCCTCTCCTTCCCTGGGTGGCAAATTCCCCTGTATGCTTGAGCCTGGTATTCACTAGGCTGGAGGAATTCTGGATTTCCAGCTTTCTCTATCGTATTTTTAGATACCCAATAATTCCATTATAAATTGCAAGGTGCCTTGGACCTTGCTAGGTGGTACAGTTGCTGCTTCTGTAGCCCACCTGATATCCAAGGGATTACTTTCAACCAAACCACAGCAGAGTCAAAGGAGCTTCATCTACTGTACTATGAATCTGTCAAGGCAAAATAACGGTGTAAATTCTGACAAGACCCGTTAGCACAACAGGTTGTCTCAGAACTCCAGGGAAGGTTTTGTGGTTATATAATCTCAACCAGGAACTATGATACACAGCATATAATTTTACAAACTCCTGCCTCTGTTGTGCAGGATGCAACAAGGAGAAGGTGGTCAGCTTAAGTGCTTCCTCCCCAGAGGGACCTTATCTGAGTCACACAGTCACTGTCACACCACTCTAATTCTCTGCATAGCACATACTGTTCATGAATTTTTTTTCTTGCTCACCTAATAATAGGTGTACATCATTTATCTCCCTCATTATGTGAAAGATCGAGTCTGCTTTATAGTTTATAACTGTTCCCACTGTATAGGGTAATTCTGGGTGGCACATAGTGTGTCCTCAGTGTGTAGAGTTAAATGAACTTAAATCAAGAAGACACGATAGAAAATGACTAGGAGGCTACCTAGGCATTTCCTGAACCTATCTTTAACTCAGGTTCAGTACTCCTTATCCAAAATGTTTGAGAGCAGAAGTATGTCAGATGTGGGGCTTGGAGGGCTGGGCATATTTGCATAGAATTTTTGTAATAAGAATTATAAATCCTTTCTAGCCCATAGAAAAGACATACAATCTAGGTACTTTATTTACAAGCCATATGCCTAGATTGGTTTAAAGCTATTCTAACTTGTTTCCCAGCTATGATGTCCCTTGTTACTTGCTGGTTTTCCTGGCTACATGCTCATGGTCCATCTACTCAACATAGCAGCTTCCTCCTCTCTTTCTCTCTCCCTTTGTCTCTCCTGAGACCTCTCACTTAATCCTCAAGTCCCACCTTTCTCCCTCTACTGCCCAATCACAGGCTTTAGCATTTTATTAACCAGTTAAATTGGGGAGCAAGGTTTGATAGCATCACTATGTGTATGATGTATGTGAGGATCTACTCATTGGGGGGCAACCAGATCTTAGGGGCCAGTAATTAGCATTAGCATACACCAGACCAATCTCCTACATTTCCCTCTTTTTGTCTAAATAAAAAGGTTCTTTCTCTTATAATAATAAACAATATACAATAGAAAAAATTATGAAACAATAATGAAAACTATTAAGTAAGAATTACATTCCAAAAGCCCAGTCTATTTGTATTTGGAAATTCATCTTCAGTATATCTGACAAACATGCTTGTGTAGCAGGAATTATGAAGGACTTGCTTACCCTGTCTTGCAGAGCTTGGTGGTTGACTTCTCTGTGTTCATTTGTCCTCTCTGAACAGTATTCTGTCTGTAGATGAAGTTAGGGCTTTTTTTTTTTTTTGGCCCAGTTGCTAGCTTGCCACAATTGAAGCAACTCCATATGGAGATTTTCTGATGCTGATCATCTTCTTCCAAATCAAATGGGGTACTGCCAGGAACTGACTGTCAAAAAGACCTTAAATTAACAAAAATATCTTTAAGTGCCATATTCTGTGAGTCCCTGAAGTTTTGAAGACAGTCTATTTATTTATAGCATATCTAAACAAGCAAATATTGTTTGTTTCTAGCCATTTATTATGTGTTCAATCCAGAATGCATATTTCTGTGATAATCCAGACTAGTATCTGACATGACTATGAGTTTGACTGTCTGACTATTAACTTGCATTTCTTAACCATCCCTGTTTGCAACACCACCTACTAAAAGGACTGGGATTAAACCTTGCATCTTCAAGTGAGCTTCGTAGACAAACATCTATATAAGAGTTGAAGCATGCATACATTATGTTGTAACAAAATTAGCCTTAAGTTTTGTATCAATATATAGAGATTTTTACCAATGAAAACATTAAACCTGTATCAATATACAATAATCATTAACAATGAAAACAAACATCACCTTATTTGAGAATAGCAATAGCTCTAAGTTGAACTTTCCCAATCCAAAATTCTGAAATTTCAAGTGCTCCAAAATCTGAGACATCCTGTCAGCATTAAAGGTTTTTGGTTTTCAGACTTTTCTGATTACAGAAACCCAACTTGTATCTAGAGTAGTAGTTCTGGAGCGATACCTCTATAAGAACTAGACAACATGGAGAGGGCTTTGATTATTACACTGTGAGTCAGACCTTCCTTGTTGATATGATGTAGTTCTTATGAATAAAGACTTTTTGTCTACTAAGTTATAGTTATTGTTGTTTTGGTTTGGTTTAGGGTGGTTGGTTGGTTGGTTGGTTTGGGCTGTTTGGTTGGTTGGTTGGTTGAGATAGGGTCTCATACAGCCCAGGCTGGCCTTCAACTCAGTAAGTAGCCAAGGATGATCTTGACTTCCTGAGCCTTCTTTGTCCACCTCTCAAATTCTGGGGTTACGAGCATGTGCCACCCTGCCCAGTTTTATGCACTGAGGACAGGAAGCAAACCTTGAAGCCCATTGAGCAAGCACCAAACAGAGACCTTCTAGCCATTGCAGAGTAACTGTGAGCTTAATCCCATATTTCAACAGAGCAGGTACCCAATTATACCTACAGTGATCTTCAGTGTGGGTTTAAAGAAGCAGTGGGGCTGGGGATGGAACTCAGTGATGGAGAGCTTGCTTTGCTGAGCGTGCTCAATGTCCAGCCCTCTGGTTCCTCTTTATGCGATTTCTGGCTTTCACTGATTCTGGATTCTGTATTTTCCTCTTAAGTTTACTTATTTGTTCATGTATTGGTGATTGTCCTGGGACAATCTTTTTCAGATGAATGAAAATCACTTTGTTCCCTTATTCTAAAATAATGGAGAAAGTTTTTGTTCTAGCCCTCCCCAGATCCCCATACAAAACTGATCTTTTCCCCGGGTCATGAATTCTAGGGAGAAAATCATGTTTCCTCAGGCCAGAGTATTAAAGCTAAAGCACTTGCCTAGAGTGCCCAAGGTCCTGGGTAAGAAAGAGAGGAGGGGGTGGGAATATATCTGGAGTGTTATTAGAACCTACAGTTGCTGGACTCGGCATATGGCACAAGCATGAAGGTATGATGAGTTCTTATCCGCAGAACTACACACAGCTGATTCCAGAGGCACAAGTCTGTATTAGCTCACCAGAGGATCCCTGCAGCTCACTGGACTGGAGTCAGAGAGCAACAATGGAAGACAGCTTCACAAAAGCATGCACAAGCACACACACACATACACACACACACACACACACACACACACACACACACACACACACACGCTGTATACAATGTGGAGGGAGAGCTATGCTTGCTGAGGAAACATCTACTAATCATAAATATCTTCTTGAGATCACCTATTCTTTTGCCCTCCATGTACACATTTTTGGTTTGCTCCTTGACCTTGGAACTTTAAAGATTTCTAAGATATTTTCATCAACTCATTCAACAGAGGTCAAGTTACACGGGAGTGCAATGATAGTCTGTGGCTGGAGTCCAGATGCCCTGGCCCACCTTGGTTGTGCCTTATTATGTCACATGACTGGACCACAGCATCCCTTTCCATTTGGAATCGCTGAATTATTTTTAATTCGGAGAAAATGTGTTAGCTCTTACATATTTTCACTTTGACTTTACTGAAAACAGTGAGGTTTAAAGGTTAGTGATAATGGTCTCTCAAATCTTCCAGCGTGTTTCATTCCACTCCAAACTCGGAAGGATGACCTCCCTTTTAGAGTTATTATTCATTTGACTTCATTCCCTTGAGCCTTTAATTCATTCAGCAAACGCCTTTTTTTTTTTTTTTTTTTTTTTTTTTAATGATAGATGCAAGTTTTCCTTAAGTTTCTTTGGGGACCATATTTACAATTTGCTTTGTTTTCATTCTCTCCTACTCCTGAGTTATGTTTCCTCCAGGACCTCCAGTGCCTCCTTTAGTCTGCCATGCACACTGTTGTTTTCCGCCTCTGGCATCACTCTCTGGCATTCACTGGTCTCTGAGTGCTGGCTAAGCCTGTGAGTAGAGACAGCTTCTGTCTAACTGTGAAAGGTGAGCAAGCTAGCTGGTTCCCATGAAGGCTGATAGTGGGTGGTGAGTGGGCGCAGCTGTGTTTGGAGGCAGCCTGTGGGGGGATGGGGGGCAAGTCCCTTTCAAACATCAAATTCTGAGAAGCATCTTTGTGCCTTTTACCCCAAACACTTTCTCCTCTTTGTCCCGCTTTTCCTTCTGTGCTTTGTGCCGTATCTGAGGAGCCTCGAGTCTTCATAAACTTTGAACTGCTTTCTCCTCAGGCTTGGGTAATTCCTAGGGGCCCCATGCAAGCCAGCTGTTCTTAACCAACCCCTATGAAACAATCAGCTCCAGCAGCACCCCATTTAGGGGGCAGGGAGTGTGCCCAGTTAGACCAGGTATATAATGTGCAGGCACTGGTGTAAAAGCAAAATGTGCAGTCCCTTTTTGCCTTTTAAAGCTTATTTTGCCTTTATTTACATGTATGCCTTGGCTTTGTTTGTTTGTTTGTTTGTTTGTTTTTCGAGACAGGGTTTCTCTGTGTGGCCCTGGCTGTCCTGGAACTCACTCTGTAGACCAGGCTGGCCTCGAACTCAGAATCTGCCTGCCTCTGCCTCCCAAGTGCTGGGATTAAAGGCGTGTGCCACCACCGCCAGGCAACCTTGGCACTTTTTAATTAAGTTCTCAGCTCTAAATCATATAACTACCCCCTCACCAAAGCTTAAGGACTATCACAGGAGAGGAGGGACAGAAAAATTTTAAGAACTAAACAGTGGGCGTTTGCATTGGAACAATATTTGCTGAACATGACAGTGCCATTGGATGCAGGGGATGGCAGGACCTGTGACTGAATGCATAAGAAACACACAAGGTCGAGGCAGCCAAAACCCCAGTGTGTGGGGGGGTGGGGTGAGGGGGATGCTCATGAAGTCCCACTGATCTCTGAGGACATGTTGACAACTGATAGCTTCTGGGGAAAGGAGAGTCGATTTCCTTCAGGGATACCCGTGCACCAATAGATTGCCCTACACCCTAAGTGGCTTCACTGGGTTTTAAAATGGAGCACATGGAGTTGGGAAGGAACTGCAGTATGAGGGGCTAAGGGGGAAACTGGGAGGAAGGGGAAAGATTTGGCCAAAATGCATTCTATGCATGTCTGAAATTCTCAAGAAAAAAGTTCATAAATCTATGTATCGCTTTGTCTCTAATTCTCCATATTCTCATGAAGACACAGATTTTCAGATCATGAAGCACCGCACTTCATCTGTAAAGACCCTACTTCCAACAGAGCTCACATTCTAAAGTTCCTGATAAACACAGGGTTGTCAAGGGGACTATGGGCTTCCCAGTTATAGGCTCCGAAGGCGTGTTCCTAACTCCACAGCTCTGTGCTTTGGGCTACCGTAGGTGGCTGCAGGGGTCAACAGTACTGCACTACTTTTGTCAATCTTCACAGTCAGTCTTCCCAAGTGAGAAAGACCAAAGTGCAGTGATAGCACATGCCAGGCGCAGTGTCAAGTTTAGCGGTTTCCAAATCTTCATCCATGGTATGATTTGTGTAAGTGATAGTCTGCTACAGCATTCAGACAGACATAAAAGTTGTTCTGGTAGAAAAACAAACAAACAAAAAACCAGCTCTGACAGGACTTCTGCTGTCCTGCTTCTTCCTGCATCCGATTGTGTCAGACTTACTTATTACTGGAAACTGCTGTCCCGACTATCCTTTTTAGCTCGGGGAACAATTGCTAAACACAAGACAGAGCAAAATAATGCACAGGGATCCGAGAAGAGACGGGGAAGAGCAAAGTGGATACAGAGAGACTGGAAAGCAAGCAGTTGTCTCTTGAAGGATTCAGATTAGAAGGAGAGAGGGAAGTCCTCAGAATGCCAGTCTGTGAGCTCCTGTGGTTTCCGGGGAGAAAGGGAGGCACTGAATGGCTCTGCAGGTAAAGGTACTGCCCTCAAGACCATCCCCCTACCCCCCTTGAGTTTGATACCCTGAAGCCACTTGTTAGAAAAAGAGGACTGATTTCTGCAGCAGTCCTGTGATTTCCTCATGCACGCCATGGTTGTGTGCACACAGACACAAACACATGTGCACAAAATAAATGTTTCTTAAAAGGAAAGAGGCAATCCATTCTTTCAAGAAACTAAAGCAGTAGCCAGTGTTCCTGTGTCCCTGCTGAAGCTCTCTGGAGTTCCCTGGGTCACAACTGAGGCAACTGTATACACACAGAGCAGGCAAATGTACACTGGGTGACTCAAGGATCTTCTGTTTCCCAAAGAAGTAGATAAACAAAGACTTGAGTCTCCAGGCTCATTAATCCAATACCTTCTACGAGCACTGAGCATATACAAAGGGCCAAATAAAGGCACTCAACATAAATACATCCGTAAGAGCACAACTTTAGACCTGCCCAACAAGAAATAAATTAATTAAATGGCATTTAAGGAAAGAAATCCCTCACCCCTTAACACATATGACATGCTTTTGAGAGAGAGACACAGATAGACAGAGACAGGGAGACAGAGGCTAAACCATCTGATGAGCTCTTGTCTCCAGCAAGGTTAGGGGTGGGCTTGTCAAGTTGAGCTTTTCTATTCAGATGCCTAAGAAAGCACGCTATAATTTGTTGACTGAAATAGCTTAGTAGTTTAACATCTCATGCTTTACAGTGACCTGAGCTTGATATGGACCATGTGAGTCAGGGACCCTTCTGATACCAGTGTTGCTAAGCAGTGTTGAGCAATGCCCTGAAAAGACCGAAACCCACACCCCTATGCTAATTTTCATGGGAGACTTCCCTTTTACAGGGCTTCTAATCTCTTTTTGGTCATTGACCTTTTGGGGGAAGCCTAGTGGACAATATTCTTCTTCTTCTTCTGCTGCTGCTGCTGCTGTTGTTGTTTGGAAACAGGGTCCAACTATGTTTATTACCCAAGCTGTCCTGGAACTCTCTATGTAGCAAACTAGACTCAAATTTGTCATCCCCCTGCCTGAGCCCCCTGAGCACTTGGATTGCAGGCCTGCATGCCACTGTACCCAGCTCCTGTGAATACTATTCTAAAATATGTTTTTAAATACACAGAATCATCTGAACACAATCATACTGAAATATAGCTAGCAAAATAATTTTAAAAGCTAATTTGTGACAAGGCAATGTAAGACTTCTTGACTGACACATGAGATATAAACTGTAATATCAGAACCCTAAACGACTATCATATCAAAGTAATAATGAATGCAGGTGGCATTTGGGGGTATCTGCCAGCAACAGTAAAATAATTTGAAAATATCTATGGTGATCAAGACATTTCTATGTAGAAGCTGAAAAGCTGATCTCATAGGCGTGGGAGTAGAATGGTGGTCTCCACAGCCCAGGAAGGGTGGCAAAGAGTGACAAGACACTGAGTGGGTGATAAACACAGGATATGACTGGATAAGAGGACTCTCTGCAGGGCTGGAGAGATGGCTCAGCTGTTAAGAGCACCTACTGCTCTTCCAGAAGTCCTGAGTTCAATTCCCAGTAACTACATGGTGGCAACCATCTGGAATGGGATATGATGCCCTCTTCTGGTGTGTCTAAACTTCTGATGTGTCTGAAGAGAGCAATGGTGTACTCATATACATAAAATAAATAAATCTTTTTAAAAAAAAAAAAAAGGAATCACTGCATGGAGCACAGTTGGATGGCTATGGTTGCAACTACTAATTCAAAAGATATAACTGAGAGGATTTTGAATATTCCTGCATAGATAATAATAAGGGAGCTGATAAATATGCTAACGGCCTCATCTGATCTCGCCTTTCATCTAACACATGGAATATCACACGCTTTACTACTTCCTGTAAGTTCTAGCAGTTATTACCAGCCCATTAGAACTAAAAGTAAGAACATGTATTTCACATGAGTCTGTATGTGTGAACATATTTGCACGTGTGTATATGTGGGTGGGTGTGGCCCGACGTTGCTGTCAGAAGCCTCCCTCCACTGCTCTGTGCCTTATTCAGTGACCCGAGGTTTCTCAGTTAGGGCCAGAACTCAGATACACCTAGTCCAGTTAACCAGCTTATTCTAGGGATCCTGTCTGCACCTTCAGAGTGCTGGGATAGCAAGGAGGTTGCCCCTCCCCCTGGTATTTACATCGGTGCAGAGATCAAAACTCTGGTCCTCACACTAACACAGCCAAAGCTTGCCACTGAGCTATCTCCTCAGCCCATGGGGTGTGTGTGTGTGTGTGTGTGTGTGTGTGTGTGTGTGTGTGTGTGTGTAATTTAGCTCTAACCAAATTCTGCTCCCCAAATTCTGACCACGGCCATGAAGATCTCTTTGATTTCAGAGATCTGGATGGAACGGTCACTTCAGACATGACTACTCTTGTAGTTCCTCCCACGGCACTGATAAAGGTTCTTTATTACTGAAGTCCTATTGAAGACTGTGAAAAAAAATACCCAAGAGCCCCTCAAGATAGTTAAGAAAGAATGAGCAGGGCCTGAGAAAGGCTCATTTGGTGAAGTGTGTGCCACACAAGCATGAGGGCCTGAGAAGCTGGAAAGCAAAAGTTGTAACTCTCCGTGTGAATCTGAGACAAAGACAGAAATCACCGTTGTTCACCCAGCTCCTTTCTCAGCTTGTAAGAAAGCTACTGGTGTTTCATATGTGGCTTTTGTGTTCCACTCCTTTGCTAAAAGTATTGTCAAATCTACACATCTTCTGGTGGAATCTTCCGGTTGTATCAACTAGACGGCAGCATCCTCTGCAGACAGAGATGGTTTGATTTCTGCCTTTCATAAGAGTCCAAGCACTATCATGGAAAAGACTGGAAAGCACAGCATCTGCCTCACACATGACTGAGGAGGAAGTGCCTTCCGTTTTTTAACATCATAACGCTGGCTTGGGCTGGTCATATGCAGCTTTTATTTTGTTGAGGTCTACTCCTTCCACTCCCAGCAACTCCAGGGCTTTTATCATGAAGGGATATTGGATTTTGTCAAAGGACAAAGGGGGGTTCTTTGTCCCCCTTGTATATTTGATTTTTGTTCTTAATTCCATTTATTTGCTATGTTATGCTTATTGATTTGCATATATTGAATTACTCTTTCAATGCTAGCATAAAAACAAATTACCACACTGTGTGAGTTTCTCAATGTGTTGTCGAACTCAGTTTATGAAGCTTTTTTGGTTTTGCTTTTGTTTATCTTTTAATCTGTGTTTACCAAGGAAATTGGATTAAATCATTTTGTTTTGTTTTGTTTTATGAGTATGTCTTTATCCAGATTGGTGTCAGGAAATATTGGCTTTATAGGGGTTATTTTATGGAATAGTTTGAACAACATTGTTAAAACTCTTCTTCAAAGGACTAATAGAATTCGGCAGTGAACCCTTCCAGGCTTGTGGACTTGCACTTGCTGTGAGCTCATTGCTCGATGCAATTGATTGGCTGTTCTTACCCTCTCACCTAAGTTTTGGTAGACCAAAAATAAAAAATCTACAAATGCTTCTACATCTTAATTTTCAAATATACTGCAAGCTGAGTGTGGCATATACCAGCACTTGGGTGGCAGAGGACAGCCTGGTCTACAAACTGAGTTCCAGGACAGCCAAGAAAAAAGCCCTGTCTCAAAAACCCAAAATAAATTTTACTGGAGTTTAATTTCTCAGAGTATTTTTGGGATTTTATTTGTTTCCATTGTGGGATCCCCTTTCATTCACCTCTAATTTTATTAATATAAGTTTTCCTCTTAGATATCAAATTAAAAGTGGGGACACAAAAGTAAAGGAGAGATTGTTGGGGATACAGAAGGAGAGAGAGTATGGGAGAACCCAGAAAGTGTAATGGAGAGGTAGATCCTGCATGCCTTCGTAGCAACAGCACAATAAGATCCATCACTTTGCATAGTTGATATCCACTAAGAAAAGGGTTTGTTGGCCTTACTTGTTTAAAAAAAAAAAATTCACACAAAAAGCATTAAAAAAAAATTTTTTTTTTCTACTCTATGGACAAACAGAGAAAAAGAATTCTTTCTTACTTGTCCTTTTGGTTTGCTTCCGGTCTTGACCAGATTAAACAGTGCCCACCCACATCAGGAGAGACTCTGACTTACTCGGTCCACAACTTCATCCTTACAGACACAGCAGAAACAATATTTACACAAACATTAGTGCTTCCCAAGCTCAGGCTAGTTAACACACAGCATCACCTCACCGGTTCCCCACAAGATCAGCCCAGCTTCGCCTGGTCTTCATTCACAGTGTCTGCGTCATCTGGTTCCGAGCCACGCCAGAAGACCCTTCAATACACTGAACTTCTCCTGAAATTGATAAGTCATGCAAAAGATCAATGTCTCTGATTGGACCTCATCTGTGATTGACCTAAGAGGAACGAGTTTAGTGAAAATAAATAGCGGAAGTATAATTTACCATTTTAATCATTTTAAAGCATCTAACTCAATGGGCTTAAACACCTCATGATGTTTTCAACCATCTAGTCTAGTGGCATAGTTTTTCCCATCACCCCATAATGTATCTCAGACCCGTTAAATAGACACTGCTTATTGTACCCCCTAGACTCTGGACACCACTGACCTCCTATCTACCAATCAACTATTCTAGTTATTTCAGACAACTGGTCTGAAATATGAAATATTCACATAACAATCTGGTGTTCATTTAAGAGCTGGCTTCCTGTGCGTAGCTGTGTAAAGTTTTAACCTCCATAGCAAGGAAAGGTAAGACAGAAAAAACACAACTGCTTTTATTATATAAATAATTGGAGGTGTCATTAAAATCTCATCAATTTTCTGCTTTACTATTTTACCGAGACTTAGATAACACATCTGCTTCATCTACTCCAGAAATTCTGCTCTGTGTAGTTAACTCTTTCTATGGAGTTCCAAACAGGCTGACCCCAGCTGGGCCTCAGGTCAGGACTGAGACTATGAGGAGACCATTCTTCCCAGAAAGTGACCTGGCAAGACCATGTCGGTCTTAAGGTCACACAGCCTGAGGGCCCCAGTGATGTTTATCCCCAGACACTTAATAATGATAAAAGCAAGTCATCTTTGGCAGCAGTATAAATTATTCATAGGTTTTATTTTAAAAGAGACAGACTCATTTAAAAGAAAAAAAAAAAAGATAGCCACATCAATTCCAGAAATCCTTTCCAGAGAAAAATTCCTGGCCCATCATGAGTCATATATGCTGCCAGACTCAAGGCCTGAGGAGCGCAGCTACTGGGATTTCTTTTTTGAAGTTCCCAGGTTTGTTCAGATACTGCAGTTGCTACACGGGATCAATGCACAGCTTTGTGAAGATGCAGCTCTTGAAGCCCGTTCAGGGCCTTTAGCCTGTGTCCAGGATCTCACTTGCTGTGCAACCCCCAGTGTTATTTGGTCTGATGCAGGTCATTAAGCAAAGAACTTGGCGGCTTGTTTGTTTTGTTTATTTTAGTTTCTCTCTTAATACTAATCTCTGTCTTTTTAAACTAATAGCCAGACACAAATACAGTGCGGATCATCCTGACCTCTCTCTAAAGGCTGCTACTCATATCTTGCTATCTTCAAGTCTGGATTCTTCCTCAAACAAGTTCATGTTGTTTTCCTGCTTCTGCTTCACAATATGAACCATGAAGTCTTTCTACCTTTCCACCATGATGACTGGCTTAGATTTTAATCATGTCCAAAGGCCCTGCAGTGACTCACTGACTGAATCCATGGGAGGCTGAAGGGACATTGCACACTTGGTCTTGGCATGGAAGACTTCAAATTATTCTTCCCTCAGAAGTTTCTGGACTCTGTAACTGAACACAGCAGACTCTGGGTAAATGGCACGCAATGGCTTCCTTTTGAATAATTGCAGCTATCTATTTATGAGGACCCTCATTTTGTGCCATAAATATTTACATTAAAAAGATGGGACTACCAACGGTGCCACTTCATTTGAACGAGTCTACCTGACTTTGTCTACACATACAAATCGTGTCCAATATAAGTGGTCAGCAAACTGCTATGGATTTTTAAAACAGCTCTGGACCCCAGTTAAGAGATACAACTACTTAGCCCAAATAGAAGAAGACTGATATAATCAGACCTGGCTTTTCCTTTTCTTCCTTTTTGTTATTTGTTTCTCTTTCTTTGTGTGCACATATGCATGTGAGTGTGAACACAGGGGTATTTATGAGAGAGGAGAGAGAAGAGAGGACATGGGAAAGGGGGATGCAGGTGGACATGGGGAGGGGTAGGCAGAGACAGAGGCATGGTCTATAGTCCAGGTTGGCCTGAAGGTCCTTGTGACTCAGCCTTCCAAGTGCTGGGACTGAGGGCACAAGGTTAACAGGGTTCCTTAGCAAACACTAAAACTAACTCCAAAAGAAGACCCTAAAGATCCGGAACAGCGGCAGAGCGGCCGAAACAAGTGTCCAACCTTCCAAAGCAACTCCGTGAAAAGACGACATTAATGTGAATATATGGGTTTTTCTTTCCTAGGAAAAATGGGCTATTTTTAACCCTGCTTGAGTTTCACACACTATATCATTGGTAGTTGGCTAAAGGGAGTTGGCTCTTTTTCAGCTTAATGTAGAATCCAATTTTATGTAGTAACTCCATTTTTGGACTGAACAGAAATAGAAAACCTTCAAACGCATCCTTAAAACATACATGGATATACAATATCAAAACCAAGCCATATTCTATGATCTTCTAATACATATAAATATAGGATTTATATAAATCCTTAAATAATGATAAATTAATCACAAATTAAACATAAATATACATAGTCACATGGACAAAATATTAACATATAAACTCTACCCAACAGAATTCCCAAATGTGCTTTCCGAGACTTGTTTTCAGTACTAATTCTACTAAGCATGTGTATGACTGGGTTAGAAGAGAACCATCCTGGGGCTGAAGGTGCGACCCTTGGGAATGTTGCTGGATGCCTTCTGGCTTTCTTCCGGCTCCCAGGTCCTTGTGATCACTTTGACACACAGAGCAGAGTGTAGAAGACTTGATCACACAGAGATGTGGAGCACATTTAGAAGTGACTCTGAAACAGGGGTCAGAGAAACGGTTCAGAGCTAAGAGCAGTCGGTCTTGCAGAGGACCATGGCAGCTGGTAACTGTCTGTACATCAGCTCTAGATCTGACATCTCTTCTGACCTCCCTGGGCACTGAGCACACATGTGGTGCACATATATGCATTCAGACAAAACACTCACATCACACATATAAAATACATCTTCAATTTTTTTTTTTAAATTAAACACAAACCATGTGATTTAACTCCCCAAGGGAGAGGGCAATGTTATGTCATCGTTCTTTACTGGAAAGCCTCCTGCTTACAGAAATCTTATAAACTGGCTGGCAGTTCAGAATGTTATTTGCCCCACGGGACAGAGATTCAAGTCAAACTCCATCCTTCTGACCATAATCAAAGGCTTGCAGTTTTTGTCCCTGGCTTTGTTAGCTGTTGGGTGTGAGGGATAAGTCAGTCCTCATTCTCAGAGTGGCTGACTAGTTATGGAACAGCATGTTAGAA
This sequence comes from Arvicanthis niloticus, assembly GCF_011762505.2. NCBI lineage: Eukaryota > Metazoa > Chordata > Mammalia > Rodentia > Muridae > Arvicanthis > Arvicanthis niloticus. The sequence continues at coordinate 5,645,249 of NC_047675.1, read as the reverse complement.
CCTAGCTCCACCACCCATATACAAAGGGAGGCACACATTGGAAGCGTTAGCTACTACTGTACAAGTTACTTCACACAAGTTTCATGTTGATACTTAAAAAGGTATCTAGAGAGATAAATTGTGTTTTGTTTCTTGGTTTTCTATCAACAAGGAAAAAGCAGAGCAGCAAACCACACAGTGGACATTATGGTACCCTAATGGCTGAATCTGTTACAAATTCCATGGTCTCCACAGTCCTTAGCTAAATGTTTCCATGCCCCTTTACAGATGAGGAAAACAAGGTTGGGGACTGGAACAGCAAACAGTGGCAGCCTGTGCACCTGAGAGAAAGCTGTCCACACAGAGCTGATCATACTGGAGGGGAAAGCCCATGAGTTTAGGAAATGGAGTGTCTTCTGGAGACCAATTTGCTTCCCCAAGAATCAGAGGCTTCTAACTGCTTCTAACTGCTTCTAACTGCTTCTAACTGCTTCTGACTTGGCTTCCCCAAGAAGCAGAAGTTTCTAACTGCTTGTTAATCTCAATAATTCTCTTGTCATTCTTTTCCAAAAATGAAACAGGACAATTACTTCCTGACCTAGGAAAATAAAATGTTCTATGAATTTTTATCTTGTTATTTATATAGCAAGCTTTTTGGACACAAGTTAAGTGTTTTGGTGGGATATTTAAAAATAAAGCAAGCTAAATTAAAAAAAAATACTAAAGCATAAAGAACAAAGAAAAAAATCATGATTAGTGATTAGTGAGTCAATGCCAGGAGACTTAAACATTTAAGGGGCAAAGGGTTACAGATGTAAGCGTACAGAATAAGGAGACAGCCCTCATGTAAGACAGGGGTGGGGCTGGGACCACAGCAAGAGTCTGCATTTGATCTGAGAGACGGTTTTACCTTTGTTTCTATGTCTTCCTTATTTCCTTCCTTCATGTTTTCTTCCTTTCCTCCTTTCTGTTTTGCTAGTGGCTCTCATGTATCAGCTCCATCTCCTGATTCTCCCCACTCTGCCTGCTTGAGGTTTAGCTCCTATCTCACACCCTGTCAACTGGCAGTTTGAAAGGAAACAAACTATTCAGATTAAAAATAATCTTTATTTCCCCATCATCTTAAAGGGAGAAAAAAATGTCAAAGTAAATATGAGCTCCACAATTTACTAAGGTTTCATGATTTGGTCTTGCCTTTGTTGAGCATTGTCGTGGCCTAAACAAACACTATGCAAATCCTCATATATCAGTCAGAAATGCGGGTTTGTGGACCTTAGAGGAGCCCCCACATTCACTTGCATAGGCACTGGCTCTGTTACAGTTTTCGCTGTAACTACACTTGTTTTTATAGCACAAGGATATACAGAAACCTGCAGCCACTGCTGGTCTTGAGGCATCCACATATGAATCAGAAAACATAATTTTCTTCTACTTCAAAGAGTTCACTACAGGGTGCCAAGAAGGAAGAACTAGGTCCCTCCAGTCACACACTGCCCTCTGGCACTCAGACTCAAGTCCCCAGGGAGGACAAAGACAAACTCTGGCTTTTCCAGTTCTAGGTAACATTTCCCACAACCCCTGGTTCATAAACATTGACATTTTGGAAGAAAGAGAAGGAAGGAAAATGCTTGAGAGGAAAAAAAAAGTTCAAGTGTTTATGTTTTAGGGTTTTTTTATATATATATAAATATGCCCTATCTTGGAACTTTTAAAAATAGTATTATCCATCAACTAGATGATATAGGAAACTAACTTTCAACGGGATTGTCTAATCTTTTCTTTGTCCAGCAGGAAAATCCTTCCACCCAGCGAAGCTGAGTTTAATGCCCTTTTCTCTAAGGAATGCTGCAGAGACCCCCTTGGATTTGGGTTTTTTTCCCCCTGAATAACCGATCTCTAAATCACAGTAAATTTGGGACCTCATTAAAGTGTTTTCGGTTTTCTTGTGAAATATTTCCTCCCACCAGTCTTCAAAAGCAGAAAAACCACAGCTATCCAGACCCTCACGAACACCTCGAAGCCCAGCCTGATTCCGCTGCTATGGAACTACAGCGCATCCTGGTGGTCATTTCTGTTTCTTGCCGTGGTTCAGGGGGGTGAATGGGAATAAAAGGTAGAAAACAGCCAGCGAAGAATCCATAGTGCCTGTCTACAAGCGTCATTATCACACATGGGATTTATAAGATGTTTAACACTAACATTCCTTTTAATAATAATTATGTGAAGTTTCTAGTGTATCGTTAACATCAACAGAATCCTGAGCCGTCCTATCCTTTCTTAACACTCTTTTCTTTTCTAGACTGGGAACAGGGTACTCACTGTGTAGCACAGGCTGTCCTGGAACTGGAGATGTAGACAAGGACTCACAAAAGTTCCCCCTGCCTCTATTTCCTGGGTGCTGGGATTAAGAATACAGTGTCAGTACACCTGGCAAACACTCCCCTTTTTCTGACTTCATGGGTTTTTTTAACTTCCCTTTCTTTCTTTCTTTCTTTTTTTCTTTCTTTCTCTTTTCTTTCTTTCTTTCTTTCTTTCTTTCTTTCTTTCTTTCTTTCTTTCTTTCTTTTTTAGACAGGGTTTCTCTGGTAGCCCTGGGTGTTCTGCCTGCCTCTGTCTGCCTCTGTCTGTCTGCCTCTGTCTGCCTCTGTCTGTCTGCCTCTGTCTGCCTCTGTCTGCCTCTGTCTGCCTCTGTCTGCCTCTGTCTGCCTCTGTCTGCCTCTGTCTGCCTCTGTCTGCCTCTGTCTGCCTCCCTGCCTCCCTGCCTCCCTGCCTCCCTGCCTCCCTGCCTCCCTGCCTCCCTGCCTCCCTGCCTCCCTGCCTCCCTGCCTCCTTGCCTCCTGAGTGCTGGGACTAAAGGCACATGTCACCACTGCCAGGCCTTTTTTTAAAAACTTCTTAAGCAAGGATACAAAGAAGTTACACTAGGTAATTGTCAGCTATGGGAGGAGTCTTTTCTCTTTGTATACAAGAAAATGGTCAAAAGAAAAAAAATGCCTTTATTATAAGACTTTGCTGTAGTCTTCAAATTTAAGATAATTTGATTCTTCTCATTCTGCAAAGCAAGTATTTTCTTGCTACTGTTGGTTTTTGAGACAGGGTCTTGCCATGGTGTTCCTTGGAACTCAGGATTCTGCCTCTGACTCCCCAGGGCTGGCTTATAGTTATCAACACTCAGCTCTGGGAATCCTGGGGAATTTGGTTTCAGTTTTTTTGCAGTGATGAAGACAAAATTCAAAACTGTGGACATGGGAAGCAAGCAGTTTATCACAGAATAGCATACCCAATCCTTGGTTTTGTTTGCTGTTTATTGGCATAGGGTCTCTGTATCTAAGCTTAAAGACTCTGAATCCTAGAATTCAAAATCTTTGTGAGCATCTTGAGAGCAGGTTTATAGGCATTCATCGCCCACTGCAAAAATGAATGGTTTTAAAAGTTAAATTTCTTCACATTTATTTATTTGCCACTGAAATTTGAAACACATCAGGATGTCCTCTTGCTGCAGTTTAAGTATTTGAACATGGGAAAATCTAATTATCTGCTCCGGTTGTGGGGTATCCACCAGAGAAGACTGCTTGACCGTGGGTTTCAGCCAATGGAAAGTCTTTATTAACTTTGTGGCGACTATGCTGTGTGTCCAGGATCCTAGGGTACCACTGAGCCTTTCTCCGGTTGAGCTTTTAAACACAGAAGCCACATTCAGTTAACATAAACAGCCAGAAGTGGAACTACAGAAGCCAAAAAGCAAGGTTAGTACTTTTAGGGATTTTCCCAGAGTTATGAACTTCAGTGCATTAGGTCTTTAGTTTTAGTAGGTAGTGCTGTTTCTATGCTGGGTTCCAAAGCCTGAATGGTATTTCCATCATGGAGTCTATTGTGCTAAGGTCTGGAGGCTTGTTAGATTTATATTATTTATATATTTATATATGTATATTATATATGATTTTTATATATTTCATTTATATGTATATATTAAACAATAATATAAATATATTTAATATGCTATAAATATAGCATATATTTATATATAAACATATAACATCTAATATATACATTGTAATATATATATAAATAATTATAACATAATGTATTAATTTTATATACAATCCAATATACATATTCTATATTTAATGTAATATAAATATGCAATAAAATATAAAATATTAAATGCTTAGCTATAAACACATTTTTATGGATATATACATATCCATATATATGTAAATGTATATATAACCTTTGTTGAAATGTCTCAAGTAGACAAGAGTGACCTTGTACTTCCGAGTCTCCTGCCTCATATTTCTAAGTGCTGTTATTGTGGTCAATGACTGCCATGCCTGATTTTTTTAAAGGCTGGGGAATGGAACCAAAGCTTCCTGAACGCTGGGTAAACACTCTACCCACAAAGCTAAACCCCACCACGGGGCTTAATTTGGTAATGAACTCCCTTAAACCTAAAGTGTATGTTCTCATTCAAACTGAGAAAAATCTGTTTAGAGGTATCTCATGTATCCAGTATCCCAGAGGCAAGATGATGATGAGATCAAGGCAAACTTGTGCTAAATAGTAAGTTCAAGACCAGCCTAGATGGTTTCCTTTCTTTATAGCCAGCAGGGTCCTCCCTTCCCTTGGAGTAGCCATTTCCAATTCCCTGTGAGGTTTTTACTCTTCTGTCCTGCAGCTGTGGTGGACCTGGAAAGAATTCAGGGCTTGAGAGTCAAGTACCAGGGTCCTTACTTAGTGCTTCTGAGCTAATAATGATGAGGGGCTGCTGAAACTTCCTAGGAATTTTCTTCATCAGGTATTTGCAAAATCTCCAGGTCAAGGTTTGCTACCCACTGATTTGCCACAAATCTATCAAAAGTCTATTCATGTCTCTGTGATCTTTCTGAATTATTGGGTCCAGCAAAAGAGAATGCTGGGCTCTCAAACTCTGGAAACATAGATATTTTCTTCTCAAGAAAGACAAAATCTGCTGCATCGTTGACACAGGGAGTCTGAGGGGAAAGTTGGCAGTTCATAGTAATTCTAACCTTTTTTGTGTTCACAGAAACAGGGTGCTAGCACTAACTCCACATTGAAACAGTGCTAGAGAGTAGAGGCTTGCTACACTGTAGCTCCCAGAAGTTTCACAGCACACAGAAAACAAAACAGCTTTTAAGCATCTTCATTCTTGCATGAAGGTGGAAGGAAGCCATTCACACAGCTTAAGGAGGTGACTGATAAAGGAAACTATTTCCTGAGAGGTCCAGCTCTTGTCAACAGCCAACCCTGGTGTGCTTGCTGCCTGAAATTCAAAAGTAACTTCTTGATTTCATTTACATCCCTTTGTTCCCACTTCCTTGTACTTTGCCTTAAAAGCCCCTTGCTTTGGGGAGCTGGAGTCACCAGTTACTCTGGCTGCTTGGGAATCTACACCTCTAGTAGGCACCCTTACGTATCTCTGCATACGCCAACACAGATGCGCGCACAATTAAAAACATAAAACAGCCGGGTGGTGGTGGCGCACGCCTTTAATCCCAGCACTTGGGAGGCAGAGGCAGGCGGATTTCTGAGTTCGAGGCCAGCCTGGTCTACAGAGTGAGTTCCAGGACAGCCAGGACTACACAGAGAAACCCTGTCTCGAAAAAAACCAAAAAATAAATAAATAAAAACATAAAACAACACTTGCTCCTCAGCCAAGGAAGACAGACTTTGGGCAACTGTCTTTCTTTGAAACTAGAGTTGCCTCCCGCCCCTCAGCACGTGAGACTGGTATCTGGGCACACCATGTTTTGCAGCCACTCCCTTATCTACCCATCTCAACCACATCCTAGAAAAAAGGATCGGCATCCCCACTTAACAAATTAGAAAACTCAATCTCCGAGACTAAAACACTGTTCAAACTCCCTTAGCTACTTCCTGCCCAGAAGCTCTTAAATTCTGGTGTATGGCAGGCCCTCAGTAAGCATTGGTTGTCTCAAAGAGCAAATGTGTCTACAGCAAGAATATTTAAAGTAAACGTGGATCGGGGAATTGGTGACACACACCTTTAATACCAGCACCTGGGAGACAGAGGCAAGCAGATCTCTGAGTTCGAGGCCAGCCTGACTAAGGAACGAGTTCTAAGGACAACCAGAACTACACGGAGAAACCCTGTCTCAGAATAGATGAGAGCAAGAGCAAGCGAGAGAGCGCGAGAGCACGAGCGAGAACGAGGAAGAGCAAGAGAGCGAGAGAACGAGCAAGATCGAGAACGAGAGAATAAATAACACAAAATTAGGGTAAACCTGGAGTAGATTCTGAGTCTTTTCTTTCTATATCCAGTCGTAAGTAAGCTAACTGAACCGCCTCTCACTTCTGCAAACAACCGTATCCTTCTTAGCTTTCGAAGTCTAATATTTTCTAGAAAAGAACGAAGACTAAACAGGTTGAGGTCCTCCAGACCTTACTTGGTCTATACTTACAGAATAGATGAGAGCAAGAGCGAGCGAGAGCGAGCGAGAGATAGTTGTTTTATTCAAACACTCTAGCAAGGGATCTTAGCTAATTTTGAGCTGCAGATTTATTTGTAAATCTTTCTTTGAAGACTTTTCCATCTTTTAAGATACACTCGAAAAGACAGCCAGCTGCTTTTAAATAAACATTTACAAAGCTTTGTTTATTTGGTTGGTTTGGTTTCGTTTTAGACAGGGTATCAGTGTGTAGCCTGACTGGCCTGACACTCTAAATAGCCTAGGCTGGCCTGAGACTCTAAATAAATATCCCAGGCTGGCCTTAAACTCACAAAAGACCCACCTGCTTTTGCCTGAGCCTCTGAAGTACTGGATTAAGGGTGAGCCACCATGGCTAGCCTCAAATGAACAGTAAGTACAAATGACATTCACATGTAATACAATAAAGATGTCTGTGGTTTTTATTGATGGGATTAATGTCACTGTGATATATCACCTATCTTTATACCTTTTTTTGTAGATGGGTTGGCAAAATGGCTCACTGGGTAAAGGCACTTGCAACCAAGCCTGAAGACACGATGAATTCAACCCCTGGTACCCACGTTGAAGACCGAGAGATCTAACTCTACACGTTTTTCTCTGCTCTCCGCACAAAAACTGCAGAACAAATGAACACACACACAAGTAAATTTAAAAATTAAAAATTAAATTTTCAGTTTAAACTTAATGAAAACTAAAGATTTGGTTTTGTTTATTTTCCACTTTATTTCCATCAAGACCACTCTTAAACGAGTCAGTCATTGTTAAACCTTTTCTGAAACCAACTTATGTCAAAATTTCTTAAATTTTGTCCAAAAATGCTTATGGTGATACAGTACTTCTCTTTATTAACAGGGGAGACATTTGGTCTGATGTGCAAGAGGCAAAGTTCCAAAAAAATAATTATAAACATCACAGCCTATAGTGAAGACAAAATCAGCCTCGTCTGCATCTTGGGCCACCACTCACCAAATAATACCTATGTTAATCCCATCAGGCCAGAATAAGACCACTACCATAACCTTTGAGCCAAATTTGAAACAAGCTTGATTTTTTTTTTATTAGGGTGCACCCAAGAGCTGGCCAGCAACTGCCTCCTAAGTCAGAGGTAGAGCAGTCCTGAGCCCTGTTTCTTAGGGCCTCTTTAAGAAGTAAAATCACTGCAAAACAGGTTTACAGAAGAAAGACAACAGAGCATTAGGGAAAAAGAGAAAAAAAAAATCTCACAAACACAACAGCCACCATGTGATTAGAGAAGGCTGGGTGGTTAGGAAGGGTTTGGGTGTTCTCAAAAGCATGTCAATGTCTTTGGTTGGGGCAGATCAGATTCCAGGAAACAGAAACTTGGTTCTTACAGTAAATGGAAACTTAGTTTTAATAATAAATACAGCATAATGTCTCCTGCCTTCAAAATGGAGTCAGGCGGGTAGGTTCATCACCTACAGTGATAGCTCAGTATGTAGTCAGCAAATACCTTGGGGCTGGCAATACTTCAGACCCGATTCTGGAATTTTTCTGAATAGTTCTCTAAATTGAAGTGTTTAGCCTACATTACAAACACATTAGGTTTAGTCTAAAAGTTTCTCCATGTACATCTGGTCGCAACCTCACTTGTAAGCCAGATTGTGACCTCCTATTGTGACACGTAGCTGAGTTTCAGCCAATCGAAGGCAGCTATGCAAACTCCACTCAAATAGGAGACAAGAAGTGTAACCAATTGGACTTTTGAATTGCACCGTAAAGAAGGAAAGCTTTGTTTGACCCATGATGGGGGACATGCACTTCGCACAGCAGAGAAAGTAAGCAGTAGTGTCTCAAAGCTCCGAGGCTGTGAAGGGCTGCTCACTTCTGGGAAGATTAAAACACAGCGACAGAACAGGAGCCAGGCTATGGCAACCTATTTCCTCCAGCTAGTCTCTGCCTCCTCCAGGTTCCAACCTTCAAAAACCTGCCACCAGCCAGGAATCACGTGTTCAAAAGCATGATCCTGTTCAAAAGCACTTTTCATTCAAACCATACATTCTGGTCTGCTTCTGTTTTGTTATGTTGGTGGCGGTGGTGTCTCATGTATTCTAGGCTGGCCCAAACTTGCTCAGTAGCCAAAGATAAATTTAAATTTGTGTGTGTGTGTGTGTGTGTGTGTGTGTGTGTGTGTGGTGTGTTGAATGTTGAATATTGGTTTGCTACATACAGCCTTTATTATGTTGAGATATAGTCTATTACTAATTTTTTTAGAACTTTTATCAGGAAGGGATGTCGAAAAAACAATGTAAAGACAGGATCTCACAGTGTAGCTCTGACTGTCCTGGAACTTACTAAGTAGACCGGGCCAGCCTCAAACTCACAGAGATCTGTCTGTGTCAGTATGGGGACTAAAGGTATGCACCACTATGCCCAAAGATACTGGACTTTTTCAGCTGCTTTACCTGTGTGCATTGAGATTGTCATGTGGTTTGGGTCCTCAAGTTTTATATACCCTTATGTGCTGAGATGAAACCAACCTGGTCCTGATATATGATCTTTTTAATGTGTTCCTGTTTTCAGAACTGTATTGAAAATGTGTCTCTCTTGATGAGGAAAACATTCATTTCCCTTATTGTACATCCAATGTTTGTATTAGGGTAGCACTGGCTTCATCAGAGGTTTGGTAGTGTCTTCCTTTTCTATTTCGTGGAAATCCTTGGGAAGTTCTGATGTCAGCTCTTCCTTAAAGCTGATCCTTTACCTTCCACACCGCTGGCCTGGTTGCCATGAGCTGCCTTTGTCTGTACTTGTCTTGAAATGTTCGTGTTTCTCCACCAACTTTAAAAGAGGACTTTAGCCGGGCAGTGGTGGCACACGCCTTTAATCCCAGCACTTGGGAGGTAGAGGCAGGTAGATTTCTGAGTTCGAGGCCAGCCTGGTCTACAGAGTGAGTTCCAGGACAGACAGGGCTACACAGAGAAATCCTGTCTTGAAAAACAAAAACAAACAACAAACAAAAGATGACTTTGATGGGAAAGTTGGTTAGCAGTTACCTTCAGAGACTGAAATATATCCCTCCATGCTCCCCTGGCTTTGAGAATACTGATGAAAGATGTGATGCTATTCTGTAATGTCCACCTTTGTAGACAAGTTAGCATGTCTACTCGACAGACAGCTATTACTATTGGGTTTTCTTCTGTTTGTTTGTTTGTTTGTTTGTTTGTTTGTTTTTTGAGACAGGGTTTCTTTGTGTAGCCTTGGCTGTCCTGGAACTCACTCTGTAGACCAGGCTGGCCTTGAACTCAGGAATCCGCGTGCATCTGCTTCCCAAGTGCTGGGATTAAAGGTGTGAGCCACCACTGCCTGATTTTTTTTTTTCTATTGGGTTTTCGTTTGTTTTGCAGTTCTGACATTGTGACTATGGTGTGTCATGAATATGTCATGTCTATTTGAGGTTCTAAGTTCCTCTTGTATTTGAATGTCCATTTCATTTGCTAAATTTGGGACAATTTTCACTACAGTTTCATTGAATAAATTGTCTCTGCTGTGTGTGGGGGTGGGGGGTTGGGGAGATGGCTTAGTGGTCAAGAACACCAATTGCTCTTCCAGAGGACCCGGGTTCAATTTCCAACATCCATAAGGCAGCTCACAACTCCCTGCAACCCCAGGTAATCCAGCACCCTCACACTGGCATACATGCACACAAAACACCAATGCACATTAAATAAATGTTTTAGAAAAAAGATGTCTTTCCCTTACACTTTACCTCAGGTCCTTCTACCCTGTAGCTTCTTATGTTTTATGTCTTGAATGTATCCCAGAGTTCTTAGACGTTTTGATTTTTAAATTTTATTAATTTTTTTCTTTATGCATTTCTGAATGTTTTGTCTCCACCTTCTCCTTAACTGCCTCTAACAGTGGTTCTTCTGCTTGTTAATTGACAATGCTTGGTTCTTTGAGTGACTGGCCCTTTCAGTTTTGACACTTCTGTTTAGCTCTTTTCCAGACTTTCAATAACCTTCCATTGTTATGGAATGTATGCCAGTGCCATGGGCGTCCTTCTGCTGCGCTGGGGTAGAGGCCTGAGCTCGTGAGTAGCACCTGGCAAACCCCATGTAAAGAAGGTGAGGGCAGCCTGCTCAGGGAACTGTCATTTCTCTGTCATTGCATGTTAGGACTTCTGAATAGTCTAAAATTGTGGCATGGTCCAACTTACTAAGGAAAAAAGTTGTGAAGGCAAACTCGGAGTGGGGACTACAGGGCATTCCCTCTGTGCCTACTCTGTGCTCTGTAGTTGAAGACCTGGCTGGGCAGAAAGTAGCTGCTTCTGCTTTTTGGTAATCAGCTGTTCAGTCAGGCAGATGAACCAGTCACTGTAAGGCCCCCAGGAAGGAAGGACCTCACCCAAGCCTCAGGAATTTGCGGCCACCCATTAACTCACAAGACACCGAAATTGATGCAATCAGCAAGAGGTATATTTCGATCAACATGTTGAGGTCAAGACCTGTAGCCCACGCAGGGGCAATGGGGTCTGACCCCAGGGCTTTGGAGACAGAGAAAATTTAAAGCCAAAAACCACAACTCAGTGGGGGAAACCACAACCCAGGGGGAGTAAAGAAGGGCTATTGGAGAGCACCTGTGGAAAGTCCCAGTCCATTATTCAGTTTGTGACAGGGTCCAAGGAACAGTCATGGGGAGGATTTTGTATGGGCTATTCTCAAAGAGCCTATTCTCAATCAACCATCTATCTTGTGGCCAGCCAAGTTCCTGAAACACAGAGCTCACAACCAAGATGACCTGCACTCTTGATTCTGCTCTGCCTGTAACCCTTTTGTCACGATATAGAACAACTCACCCACCATTCTAACCATGGTGACCTGAGAATGAGTGTTTTAGTCTCCCTCTGTCTTACTATCTCATTCTTACTATAACTCAGAACCATGCATAGAACATAATTCACAGCCCAACCAAGCATCCAGAGCAGAATTCAGTACACAGCTTATAACAAAGGAATTCCTTGTGAGCATCCTGGGGTCGTCATGGAATTGAGCACAAGAAATGAGAGCTCAAACACCACCCAGGTCTTGTGATGCCTCATGTCCCCTGCTTTCTGCTCCCTTACTCATCTCCCTAGAAACTGACCTGTCCCACTGCAGAGGATACTGCTGGCAACTCCCAGTCTCTACCTCAGTGGATCCTTCAGCTACATTGTGTAGAGAGAGACTCCTAGCTCTGTCTCTTGGTGCCTGATCCAGGAAATCCTGAGAAAAGGACTCGGTGAGCAGGCTTCAGGGTTGCACAGGAACATGTTTGCTTCTGTTGTTCAATCTGGATGAGAAAAGAGAAGCAGTTTTAGAAGAAAGTAGAGTGGTGAGCAAAGACCATTGAGTTATCAGTACTTAGAATATAACAACTATCCTAAAGTTGTCAATGAACACCTATCTCAGCCTTTCAAGATTGCTGCCTTAGCTGTTCCCATTTTACAGACAAGGAAATACAGGCTCAAAGACATAACTTCCCTAAAGCTATCAATTACTAATCCTGGCCTGGCACCTGGAGTTTCCAATGTTCCCTCCCAGTAGCTCTGTTGGTTCTGTTTGCCAAGCTCACACGCACACTCCAATAGAGGAGAGGTTTAAAGCCTGGATAAGAGAGAGAGAACCATTATCCTATGTGCACACGAGCCCACAAATGCACACATGCACACAAACAACACACACAAGCACAAAACCATTGAATTGCCCAACCTTAAAATAACCTAAATACAAACGTTACAATCTCTTTCTAAAGTTGACATTTTCTAAATCCTGAATAAAGACAACAATATATAAACAATGCAATATGCAATAATATAGCAAAAGCTCATTATTAGAAGCATTAGAAATGAACTATTATTGGAACAAAAGTAGGCCACCAAACTTTTTGGGGTATTACATATTCTTGCACAGAAGTCTACTTATTATCAAGGTCAAAATTTGCTCTCACTGTACCTTGCTTCACCTCTTCCATAGAAATATATGTGGCACGGATGCAGCCTTGCTTCATGGCCAATGTGATCGGCTCGGGGTTACTGTAAACTTCAGATCTAAGAATTGTCACTCATGCTCTTTCCAGAGGCACACAGCCCTGATTTCACGACATCTGTCATACTGTATCACACTTTTTAAAAATGCCAGTGACAGCACAGCTGAAATTCAAATGCAATGAATGTGAATGGGTCAGCAGCTCCCTTCCAGTGACGTTTAACTGATTTTTGAGGCAGACATTTCTATGCAAGGTGACCCACTATGCAAAGCTGAGCCTATCAAGGGAAGGCCTCAGTGTCGATGGCCATTCAGTTCAATGAAGCCGAGCTGATGAGAACCAGTCGTGAAGATGGCTAAAATAATTGGCGAGTCTGCACCAGGCACAAATGAGGGCATATTCAAACATTGGAACAGATGGTATTCTCTCTGGGTAAATTGGGAATGGGGATTGTGGTGCCTCAACCAACTTCAGAAGACACCAGCAAGTAAAACACAAATCAATGTTTAAATGGGTGTGCAATAAAAATAAACAATACAGTGTAGTATAAGGGTGGGCAGAGTTCTGTCCCAAACACCTGACTTCCAGATCATTCATTCTCAGAATAACAGATTTAAAGAAGTTAGCCAGCAACAGAAGCAGTGGGGAGCTGGGATGCTTTAGATTGAGGATTGTTTATAATACTCAGCTTTTCTGTATGGGGCACTGGATTCCTTCTATTTAACAAGCCAAGCCCAGCCTCCCCTTCTCTGCCATGCTCCAAGCCCAGTGAAGCTGGCTTTGGATTTTACCAATAGAGGATAAGACTGGGTGGGAAGGAAGAAAAGACAAACTTTCCACTCCCCTGGGGCGTGTTCATGCACATGTCAAAGTTCTGTTCAGATGGTTTTGCACCCAGCCTAACACTATGCCCTAGTGGTGCATTACAGACCTCTCCCAAATGGCTTCTGTACTCCTTGCTAACACCCTTTGTAAACAGTCCTGCCATTGAACTCTTCTCTAGTCACTTGATTTAATTTAGCATGTGTTTTTAGCTAGAATTCTGAATAGCTGGAATTCAGAAATCATATTTAGGATTGTGTGGCAATTAGTGTTAATTCAAAAACAATTGTTTGACAATAACATAAAGTGTGACTATTTTGGGTTGGGAAGATGGCTCAGCAGTTAAGAGCACTGACTGCTCTGCCAGAGGTCCTGAGTTCAATTCCCAGCAACCACATGGTGGCTCACAACCATCTGTAATGGGCATTGGATGCCACCTTCTGGTGTGTCTGAAGACAGAGACAGTATACCCACAGACATGAAATAAATAAATCTTTTTTTTAAAAAAATGACTATTTCTCTTTACCCTGATAATGCTTCCTTGACAAGCCTGAGGAAACTGTACCTTAATACTTTCTCAAATCTTCTTTCAGGTTATTTGGCCTCACTTTTATTAAGACAACTCTTGGTTTATGTGCAGCCTTAAGGAGTGGAGAGCAAGCAAGCAACTTTGCCATGTTGGCTCAAGTTGGTCCTTTATCCTCCAATTGGAGAGAGAGAGAGAGAGACAGAGAGAGAGAGAGAGAGAGAGAGAGAGAGAGACAGAGAGAGACAGAGAGAGACAGAGAGAGACAGAGAGAGAGACAGAGAGAGAGGGAGGAAGAGAGAGGGAGACGTGCAGTCAACTCTGGTTTTCAAGTTCAATATTACAAGCTATAGGGATGCCTCACCCTGCTGAGGGATGAGACAGGCTGGTCCAAAGGTGGTGAGTTGCCTCAATCGATTGTCCACAGCAGTTACAGCTTGAAGTCCTGTTCTATACTTTCCCCTTCTCACTACTGCACTTGACCAGAGATAGAGTAAGACAGAGCCCAGAACTCCCCTAAGGTGCTTTAAATTGGGCCTGTGAGCTCACTTTGGGGTCTCTCTATCTTGGTAATAGGAGACCCCAGCAGGCTAGACTTCGATGGAATAAAAAACACTTTTAGCTTACCTACGATTTGAGTCCGGGGTATCATTCTTCAGTGGATCATGGACCCTTACACCCTAACAAGTTTGTTTGACTCAACTGCACCAATGTGCTTGATCACATGTAGGCGGGAGGTACATATAAGCAGGAAGTAAGTATGTCAGGAAATACACTTGCCCCTGATGGGCCTGATGAGGAAACCTTATAAGGGATGCCTTTTTAAGCCTCTGTAAAATGGGACTTATTTCCTGGGAAACCAGGAATGGACTTGACTGACCAGAGTCCATCTTCCTGTTCAGTATTTGATTAAAGCTTGCTTCAAATTTGGCTCAAAATTGTGGTAGTGATCTTATTCTGGCCTGGCAGAACTAACATCTCCCCTAGTACAGGGCTAAGATTTCTTTGGGGATCATCACAGTTTGGCATACAATGCACAAATAGTATTTCATTTTTATTTAAAACTGTAAAAATATTTCAGTATTCCTTTTTTATTTCTCACTATTTATAAAATTTATAAAATCATCTGCCTTGCCACAAAAAATTTTTTTCTCTAGATTTTTCTAGGTAATATAATTTCTATTATTTGAAGTTACTAGGGTTTTTCCCAAGCCAGATGTGATGGCTCAGATCTGCAATTCCAGCCCTCAAGAGGCTGAGGCAGGAGAATTGCAAAGCTTGGGGCCAGCCTGAGATACAGAATGAAACCCTATCTCAAGACAGACAGACAGACAGACAGACAGACACACACACACACACACACACACACACACGAGGGGGGATGTCATTTTCATTCCTTTTAGTCTGCACCTTGATACTCCAGAAATGTCACTTAAATTGATCTGAAAACAAAAAAGATGGAAATAAATAAGAACTGGGCTGGGTATGAAGAACTCAGTTGGTAGAATAGTTGCCCAGAGTACATGAAGCACCAAGTTTAAATCCCAGCCCTGTACTAACTGCCCTTGGTACTTCAGGCTTGTAATCCCAGTACTCAGCAGATAGAGAAGGGTCAGAAGTTCAAGGTCAACCTTAGTGATTCAGCAAGTTTGAGGTCAGCCTGAGATGCAAGGGTAGAGGGAAGAAGGAGGGAAAGAAAAGAGAAAGAGAAGCAAGGGGAGAGGGCAGAGCCAAAGGAAGGGACGACAGGAAGCTTCCCCACCAGGTGACTGGGACTCTCATCTGGGGAGCAATGATTTTTACACGAGGTCATTTTTTTTTTTTTACTGCATAGGTTGTTTACACTTTCAAGGTATTTCCTCCCCCATAGTTAATTGCCTTTATTACTGAAATCTCTTAGATGGCAGAGACATTTTATCACTTTTCTTGTGAGGAAACTAGAGAACGTGATAGTCTTGAATCCGGTAACTCTAGTAACACACCTTTGAAGGTAAGGGCAACAGCAATTTAAATATTTATCTCGGGTTTAAACACGGAACTTAAAAACAAAACCCAGTACTCTTTCCCTTCTTCCCTCAGTTCTTCCCATACCTGATTCCTCCTGTTCCCATCCTCAACCCCTGTCCAGACTCCATCCCCCCCCCAACACATACTTTACCCCCCTCCACTTCCCCACCCTGTCCACCCATGAAGTCTATTCTATTTTCCCTTCTCAGTGAGATTTACATGTCCCGACTTGGGCTCTACTTGTTTCTTAGTCTCTTTGAAACTGTGGATTGTAGCAGTTATCCTGTGCTTTATGGCTTATGTCCACTTATGTCCATACCATGTTTGTCTTTCTGGGTCGGGTTACCTCACACAGAATGATCTTTTCTAGTTCCATCCATTTGCTTGCAGATTCCATGATGTTTTAATGGCTGTGTAAATGTATCACATTTCTTTATTCATTCTTCTGTTGAGGGACATCTAGGTTGTTTCTAGTTTCTGGCTATTACGAATAAAGCTGCTATGAAAATAGTTGAGCAAGTGTCCTTGTGGTATGGTGGTCCTCCTTTGGATACATGCCCAAGAGTGGTAGAGGGGGAGCCTACCCCTGACACTGCCTAAAGGGCCAGGAAGCAGAGCCTTGGCTATCCAGGAACTCTCTTTACACCAGTCTGGCCTTGACCAGACTGGCCTCCCTCTGCTTCCCACATGCTGGGATTAAAGGTGTGTGCCACCACCACCCAGCTAATAATCATTCTTAGTGGTTCAAGAATTTTATCTTTTTCTGAGGAACTCACAGTCTAAGAAAAATGGATGAACATTTAAGTTAATGGTTCTAATAGAGCATGAAGGACCAGCCACGGCATGGAGAGGGGTTCTGAGAGAAGGGGTGTCTGGGAACAATGAAAAGAACAACTTGAAGTCAAATCCTGGATCCAAGCTGACCATCTGTGTTCTGTTTGCTATGCTAAAAGATCTCTCTGTTCATGTCCTGCGTGTGTGTACATGAACGCACACATGCACACATGTGTCTGTTCTCCAAGCAGTTCTCTCTTTTTATACAAAAAAAAAAAATTCTCTAGATAGCTCATCTCCTGCAGAACACAGGTCCAGTCATTTATTTTACATATCAATATCCAGTCATTTAGTCCAGGTTTCCTTTTGATTATCTTATGAATCAGCATCCTGTGACTCCAGCCTTTTGATTCATAAGAGACGGTAAGCATACATTTTTTTCTTAACATTGAAAAAGAATTCAGAAATCTGTCTGCTTCTGTTAAGCACAGATGGGAGAGCTAGTTGGATGTGAGCCTGACCTGAAAATTACCATTTCTACAACACCTGGGCCTAACCTCATCTATCCTACGCTGACCTTGAACTCAGAAATCTGCCTGCCTTTGTTATCTTTCTGACAAGCTGGCTCATAGTGTAGCTTCCTTTATTCCTTTAGATTCATGAAGCCCCCTCATAATTAATAATGCATTCTTATATTTTGCATAGTTGAGAAATTATATATATTTTAAACTCATATATTTAGAGCTCTTTCCCAAAACCTTATGGGCTGTCCTGAAGGTCCCAGTGTTTATCATTTTGTGGAGACATAGCCACACCCTCGACTCTTGGAGTGCTGTTTCTAATTCTCATGGAGTCATTAAGGTTAACAGGGAGGACATTCCTAGGAGGAATGTGAAATACATACCCACTGCAGCCTTCTACACTTGTGGAGGCTCACACCGGGGGCCCTGTTCCAGGGGCAGGAACCATGTCACTCTGTCCCCACCAGATCCACACCGAACTCTGCACTAGAGTGTAGAAACAGATTTCAGAAATTATGTAAAAATTGGCTTCCAATGAGAAGGACTGGGGAAGATGACTATCAGCAGCAGTAAGAGTGTGCTGGACACACAGAAACAAGCCTTGCTAGACAGACTATCCCAAAAG
The DNA here is from genome assembly GCF_011762505.2 of Arvicanthis niloticus. Taxonomy (NCBI): domain Eukaryota; kingdom Metazoa; phylum Chordata; class Mammalia; order Rodentia; family Muridae; genus Arvicanthis; species Arvicanthis niloticus. Next base: position 5,627,540 of record NC_047675.1, on the reverse strand, counting down.
ACTGCCATTTGCCAAGGTCTAAATAATAGTGATATTTGGTTGTAAAGCAAGAGTGTTCCCTAATATTCTGAACTTTAATAGTATACTAAGATTCACTAATGGTCAGGAATTTCCTTAAAACCAACTATTTTAACTTAAAGTATAGACCAAACTGAAGACCCCCAAACTCGGGAGACCCTTCCTCAAGTCTCAAGAAATCACGACCACCAAAAGATCACTAGAAACCATACCTGGATGCAATCAGCAGAGGTTTATTAGGGAAGAGAGCTGGCAGCCAGCGGTCTGACTACACACTTGTGCAGGAGTAGAGTTCGACCCCGCCAGCCAGTCTGAGGAGGGTTTTAAAGGGAAAAACGACAAACCAGGGTAGTGGGAAGGGGGTGAGGGGTTGTCAAGGATACAAAACATAAAAATAGTGGAACATTTCAGAGGTACTCACCCTAAATGATTAGAGTCATGTGAAAATCACTCTGCACACTCATTCTTCTCAAAAATGTAGTCTTACCGTGTCACTGTGCCCTACACTGTCATTACCAACTATTTCAGGTTAAATATTTCTCACTTTCTCCAGTCACAGCCCCACCTAGATGGCTTGTATTTTTTTATGGTCAGGAATGTGTCTTCCTGCTTTGGGCTTTTCCCACCCACAGGTGGGCCTACTGCCTGAGGCTTGAGGAATGTAATCCAGCAAGTGTCCTCTGATTCAGGGATAATGCCCTCCACCCAGAATGTCCCCCGGGGCAGTGAAGGCCTGAAATCTTATTTTCAGTTCCGAGTTCTGGAACCTGCACTTTTTCTGCTCAGGTCTAAGGCAAAAAAAAAAAAAAAAAAAAAAAAAAAAAAAAAAAAAAAAAAAAAAAAAAGTCTACACATATTTCATAAAATGGTCTTTATAATTTTTCACTCTACACAAACTAAAATCCTACAGCCTCTTTAAGGAAAGTTGCAAAATGGAGATCACAGAAGGAAGACAGCAGAGGTCAGACTCCAGGCTCTGGGACTGAGGAATGTGTGATTTCAGCTGTATACATGTGAGACTCTGGTCCACGACATTGTGCCCACACGGGTAATGGGCAGAACTCCCCTGGTTGCAGGTGATGGCAACCATCAAGTCCAAGGTCAGAAAAAACAGCTCTATTAGTTAATATTTGGACAAATTAACCACTTGAAACTTTTCTCATCTGTGAAACGGGTAACTGCCCCGTCGCTACTCAGCACTTTTATGCAAATCAACTCATACAAAATGGGTAGTTAGTGTTCGCTTTCAGAGAATGACAATATAGGTAGGCAGCGTTCTGTGTCTAGTCGGGACTCAGATGTTTACTTGGTCCCTTGATTTACAAAGACTTTAAGATCTCATCTGCTATTTTTCGATCTGTAACACTATACAGCTAAAAGCTTTAGGTATATAGAATACCAATCTTTTTAGGTGTCAGAATAATAATCTGTTTGTTTTTGTTTTTCAAGACAGGATTTCTCTGTGTAGCTCTGGCTGTCCTGGAGCTAACTCTGTAGAGCAGGCTGGCCTTGAACTCAGAAATCCGCCTGCCTCTGCCTCCCAAGTGCTGGGTTTAAAGGCGAATGCCACCACTGCCCGGTTAATACTAATCTTTTGAATCTTAAATAAGTAAGACTTTTAAACACACGTTCCAAATGTGAACATTTCATAGTGGCAGTTACTTCCAAATAAGCTGTTTTTAGAATGATTCTTCTGCCCGGTTAGAAACTATGCAGAGAAATTCCTCCTTAGGGCCCTAAACTCTAGCAACGGACTGGAATCTAAACGAAGGTTTCCCATTCCGACTTACTCCAACGGGGGGCTTCCTATATCACCCCTAAAGACAACTGGGAACCCTTCCTGAGAGAAAAAAAAAAAGCTGTTTCAAGTTCCGCTTCACAGTGATTGACTTTCACTACGACTTTTCTTTAGATGGAGTAAAGTCTCAAGAACGTAGCAGGGGTTTCTGAAAGGTCCCAGTTCCTACAACCTCCGGAGCACTTTTAGGGAGCCACTAAGTAGGTAAGGAAGCACTGCCTGAAATCTCCGCTACCCTCCTCTGCTGCCCTCGCCACGCTCTGGCCACGCTCTCTCGGTAACCTAGGTGACAGCCACGCCCTCCTACGTAGCTGACCAATCACAAAGCTTTGCGTGGATTACTCCGGGTGAAATTCAGTTCAAGTCACATTCATTAGCATTTCTCCCTTGAACCGAGACTAGTTAATCGGGAATCTGAAAGGTGATGGCAACCATCAAGTCCAAGGTCAGAAAAAACAGCTCTATTAGTTAATATTTGGACAAATTAACCACTTGAAACTTTTCTCATCTGTGAAACGGGTAACTGCCCCGTCGCTACTCGGCACTTTTATGCAGATCAGCTCATACAAAATGGGTAGTTAGTGTTCGCTTTCAGAGAATGACAATATAGGTAGGCAGCGTTCTGTGTCTAGTCGGGACTCAGATGTTTACTTGGTCCCTTGATTTACAAAGACTTTAAGATCTCATCTGCCATTTTTCGATCTGTAACACTATACAGCTAAAAGCTTTAGGTATATAGAATACCAATCTTTTTAGGTGTCAGAATAATAATCTGTTTGTTTTTGTTTTTCAAGACAGGATTTCTCTGTGTAGCTCTGGCTGTCCTGGAGCTAACTCTGTAGAGCAGGCTGGCCTTGAACTCAGAAATCCGCCTGCCTCTGCCTCCCAAGTGCTGGGTTTAAAGGCGAATGCCACCACTGCCCGGTTAATACTAATCTTTTGAATCTTAAATAAGTAAGACTTTTAAACACACGTTCCAAATGTGAACATTTCATAGTGGCAGTTACTTCCAAATAAGCTGTTTTTAGAATGATTCTTCTGCCCGGTTAGAAACTATGCAGAGAAATTCCTCCTTAGGGCCCTAAACTCTAGCAACGGACTGGAATCTAAACGAAGGTTTCCCATTCCGACTTACTCCAACGGGGGGGGGCTTCCTATATCACCCCTAAAGACAACTGGGAACCCTTCCTGAGAGAAAAAAAAAAAAAAAAAAAAGCTGTTTCAAGTTCCGCTTCACAGTGACTGACTCTCACTACGACTTTTCTTTAGATGGTCTAACAACGTTATCGACGACCCGTGACACTCAGCGCAAGTCTGTCTCTGGACGGAAACGGAAGTGGACTCGTGTTTTGAAGATGAGTTCCGCTACTGTGGATGCTCCGAAGCCGTGAGTGAGGAAGTTCTGGGCCGGGTCTTCCGGGGGCGGAGACTAGCCTGCCAGAGCAGGAAGGAGGGAGAGGGATGGTAGGGTACCAGCTGCAGGTCAGACCCTGAGTGCCCAGAATCCCCAAGTCACCCCGACTGTCCTTGGGGTCATTATGCAGCCGAGACTCTGGACGACCTCCAGGTGAGGCGGCGGCGACGCCGCGGAGGCGGCACCGGGTGCCTGCGGGTTGGCCGGCAAGGATGCAGCCTGCACCTGCTAGCATCCAGAGCGGCCACCGCTGCAGCAGCCGCAAGCACAGAGCCACCCGAGGACGCGGCGCCAGCGGCTGGTAAATCTTTCCCTATAGGGAGCCAGCGGAGAAGACAACCGAAAAAGAGGACTTGCCAGATTCTTGGTTTTGTTCTTTGACTCGGCTGTTTATGAAAATGCCTTGTGTATGTAATCTGAATAACTGGAGAAGATGGATCAGACCCCTGCTCATATTTCTTTACGGATCAGCCCTCTTTGTATTGATACCAATCTGTATTTGGGAATTCCAACGAATGGAGGTAAGAGGGTCCTGCACCTCTACCCTTTCTTACGCTGCTTGACAGAGTTCCTTTGTCTGCCTTCTAATACTTGAGGTCTGAAAAACATTTCGTCTTTGGACATTGAACCAACCTGTCTGGTTTTATTTAGCTGCTACAACTGGAGGTAGGTCCTGGTGGATGAAAAAATAGTTAATGCACCTGCTCACAATGGGCTGCTTTCCCAATGTCCATCAGTTCCCAGAAAGAACTTTATTCTTGAAATCAGATCTGCTGTGCAGATACTGAGCTTGACCAGACTAAATAAACTACCTTGAAAACTACGTTCTGGATTTTATAAGCTTTTAGCCGGCTTCCTGGAACGAAAGGATTCTTGTTAAATTGAGTTCGCTAATTAACTTTACGTTGAAGTTACATGTTTTGTTTCTTTCTTTAGTGAGATTGTCTCATGTAGATCAGGCTGTTCTAGATTTTGCTCTGTAGCCTAGGATGTTCCTTCTACGTCCATCTTCCCAATGCTCAGATTACAAGTGTATCCATCATTCTGTTTACTCAATGCAGGGATTGAACCCAGGGCTTTGTACATTTAAGGCAAGCATTCTACCAACTTCATTCCCAGACCTGAAGTTAACTCCTTAATCAAAGCAAAAATTTTACAAACGTCCCCTGTGTGTTCCAAAGTAGTATTTGTTGGTGTGTTCATAGGATGGTCCAGCTGTGGGGGTCTGAAGGTGGGCAACTTGGGAGAGGTGCTTCTCCCCTCCCATCATAATGAGTGATGAAGATTGAGCTGAGGTCATCAGTGTTGGAGGCAGGCACCTTACCTGCTGAAGCATCTCTCTGGCCCAGCTTGTTAATGTCATGTTGTGACATTAGTAAAGTGTATAAGCTGGATACCTAACCTATAGCTATATCTATAAAGTGAAAACTTAGAATTACCAATTAATAATAACCAAAAAATACTTTTATAGAGAATCAGTTATTTTGGAAGAGTTATGATAGGCAGACCAGGTAGATGCACCCTCCCCCGCCCCGGTTATTTTAATCAGTGTGTCTAAACATATTTGTAGGACCTTTTTGTTCACTACACTTTTGTTGGGTCTTCTAATTATAGTCCATATAGATATTTAAGGGTATTATAATATGACATTAAATAGTTCTCATTTGTTATGTTTTTAGGCTATTTGAGATTTGTCCACCTATATTTAGGTCTAGCAATCTTAATTTAAATGTAATTTCCTCACTTAGTATTCCTTGGAATACTATAATATAGAAAGGTAAATGAAATGTGTATCATTTCTGTCTTAGTTGTAAGCATCAACAGTAGTCTTGAAGTACCACTACCCTTTAAGACCATTTCTAATCTGCAGTGTGAACTGCTAACAGCCCAGGTCCCTCACTTCCTGATATGCACGTTTAATGGAGCACGTGCAGATAAGCATGTCAGATAATGCACTCAGATATGCAAACGGAGACCTCAGAATGGCTTAAACTACAAACAGATGTATGGAAATCCTGCTTAATCTACTGTCTGCCATAAGAAATGCCATAATCTGGGCTATGGCGACAGCTCAGCAGGTAGGACAGTAGCCTCAAAAGCATGACCACCTGATCCATCTCTGGAACCAGGTACTCATGGCAAGATGGAGACAGAACTGCCTACAAGCTTGCCAGCCAGTTAGCCAAAGCAAGAGACCCTGCCTCAAGGTGGAAGGAGAGAGCTGACTCCCCAGTGTTGTCCTCTGACTTCCACACGTGCATACCAGCACTCACACGCATAAAAGCACACATTTAATACATATGTGTGTGTGTGGTGTAACATAAACAGTGCTTCAACAGGAATTTACATTTTTATAGTCAGAAAACTATTTTGGAGTCAAATACCATGGGACTGAGTTGAGTGGGGTTTCAGTTTGAGGAAGGTCCTCAGGTTGCAGGTGGCCATGCTCCTGCTGAATCCTCACGTGGCTGAAACATCTCTTTTTGAGATCATCTTCCCTGAGATTATGACCTCATTTCACCTGCATCCCTCCCTGGCAGCCTTATCTCCAAGTATGGCCACTTCCATTAGGGGTTAAGTTTCAATACATGAATGAGGAGAGCCCAGCCTAGTCACTAGTGTTCAGACTTCACAGTGTCCACAGTTAAAAGAACACTTGAAATTAAGGATAGACAGAAGGAACAGCAAGGACCTGGCACCAATATTTATAGGACTTTACAGAGAGGGTCAATGAAGTGAACACCAGATGGGGAGGGTTTCCAGGGGAACATTTGAAGTGTCCACACTTGCCACCCTGTCTGTCACTTCTCACAAGTAGGAAGGCCATTGGGGAGTTTAATGGTTTCACTGCAGTTGGAAGGGCCTAAGCCAGAACAGAATTGTTTAAGTAGGAATGTGTGGTAGAAATGTAGAATCAGGAGAATAAATGAGTTTTGAAGGCTTTTGACTCTGAAGGAGACTGAACAATGAGAGGACATAGGCAGAGAGGGCCAGGAGTCGGGGAGCTTTGGGGTTTTGTGATTTATTTTGAAGGTTAGAGGCATTAACTAGAGCATACCCCCAAAATAGCTTTAAGTTTTTATGCAACTATAAATTTATTTAATCCTCTTAGAACATAGAAAATTGTCTCTTTACACAGATGAGGACACTGAGGCAGAGACAAGTGCCCAGAGTGCACTGTAGGAGAGACATGAAAATTTCTTGCTAACCGTACTCTGGGGACACTTGGGCTTTGTGTGTGGTCAGCACTCAGGCCTTCATATGTAAACAGCAAGCAAAAGTCAATATGGAGAGTAAATAACAAGCTAGGAACAGGCAAAGCTGTGTGTGTGTATGTGCATGTGTGTGTGTGTGTGTGTGTGTGTGTGTGTGTGTGTGTGTAGTGCTCTTCTGTGAGACAGGGTCTCAGTGTGCAGCTCTGGCTGTCTCGGAGCTCACAGGGTTCCATCTGCTTCTGTCTCCAAGGAACCTAGTGCCCACTTCTGACTTCAGCCAAGCCTACACTCACATATGCATATATACATATAATTGTTTAAAAAGTAAATTTTTTTTAAAAATTGTTACCAATTATTTGGAAAATAACCAAACAGTATTACCAATCAAATGAAAATTTAAGAAATACAAATATTTATCTTTATAATTTTAATATCAAAATGTAAACAAATGTGGGTTTGGTTTTTTTTGTTTTGTTTTTTAAGGTTGGAATACACACAAAGGCTTGGTTTATTGCTGGCCTGTTTGTACTGCTAACCATACCTGTGTCTATGTGGGGGATCCTCCAACATCTGGTACATTACACCCAACCAGAACTTCAAAAGCCTATAGTAAGGTCAGCTCTTAATATATTTGTTATTACTGGTATTGACTGACTTAATTCTTAAGCAAACATTAAAAATTTTTTATGTTTTACTTTCCATAGGATCCTTTGGATGGTCCCAATATACAGTTTGGATAGTGTATGTATATTTTATTATATTAAGAATTTTATGACATTTAACTGTGCCTTCTAGAGAATGCTTAATAAGGTAGTAAGCATACAATATTGGCAAAGAGAGATTAACAGTGAATTTTTTTCACTATTTTATTTCACTTTTTTATTTGTTTTTGTTTTATTTTGTTTTGTGTTTTCAAAACAGGGTTCTGTGTAGCCTTGGCTGTCCTGGAACTTACTCTGTAGACCAGGCTAGCTTTGAGATCCAGCTACCTCTACCTCCTGAGTGCTGGGATTAAAGATGTGCACTGCTAAAACCTGGCTATTTCATATTTTTTTGAGGCAGGGCCTCACTGTGTAGTTCTGGCTATCCTGGAACTCACTATATTATATAGACCAGGTTAACCCAGAACTCACAGAGAGCCTCATCCCTCTGTCTCCTCTAAGTGCTGGGATTAAATGTGTTCACCAACTGGCCAAGTTTACATGTTTTTCAATGTTAGTAAGAAAGGTAAAATATGATTATAAAGAAAAATGCAAATATCTTAAGTATTTTAGTTTATAGCTGTTTTTCTTGCTCAGTTGCTTACATTTTCAGATTAGTGGCTCTTAATCTTTTAAAGAATGTAGTCTTGTAAATTACCTTCAGCCCTAGATAGCCACAAGGGAATTTGCCTCCATCCCAGGCACCAAAATGTGCTGATGCTCAGGTCCCTCGTATAAAATGGGTAGCATCAGCATATGAAGTAGGCACATCTCTCCTATACCTAGAGTCATCTCTAGGTGACTTATGACACCTGGTAGAATAGTACTGCTGCGTACAGGTAAGAGAATCTCGTTGAGTTCAAGGCCAGTCTGGTCTGTATGGGGTTGGGGGTTGTTTTGAATATTTCTGCTCCAGGGTTAACTGAACCCATACTTGTAGTTTCTGATAAGAAAGTTTATTGTTCATCGTCACAGTTTTTAGTTATCAACTCTTTTATTTGTACCAAAAGAAGAGGAAGAGAAGGAAGAAGAAAAGGGGTTTGGAGAAACTTTCCATAGTAGATACAACTACTGTGGCAATTAGATATACACAGAATGTCTTCAACCAGATGTGATGGTGCGTGCCTTTAAGCCCAGCACTCAGGAGAACTCGTAGTTGAAGGCCAATCTGGTCTATATTGTGAGTTTCAGAACAACGATGGTACATAGACCCTGTTTCAAAACAACACCAAAGAGAAAAAAAAAAAAATGTCTTCAACGGCATTTGCTGTGATGATACTTTTTCTTAATTTCAAATTATTTTTGAGAACTCAACTAACTTTTCATTTTACGTTCAGTATTTACCCCAAACGCTTATGTTTTTGTTTAACTGTATCAAAGATGCTTTATTACACTTTAAAGCATGTTTGCAGGACCTGGGATGTAGCTCATTGATGGAATACAGCCTTGCATTGTTTAATCCTCAGTAGTCCTGGCCTCCTCCCCAGATAAAGTTCCTTCTGTGTTAGTTTAGAGTTTACTGCAAGTAGGCGACAAGATCCCCGATTTTATGGTTGTCTGTGAGTCCCATGGTCTGAGTGGAATTGAGTGGAAACGTTATTTCGGCTACTGCTCTTCCTAAACATCTTTGCTTCTCCATAGTGGCTGGCTTTGAAATACCCCAAAATTGCAATTTACGTGGACACCTGTAGGGAGTGTTACGAAGCATATGTCATCTATAACTTTATGATATTCCTTACCAACTATCTGACAATCCGATTCCCAAGCTTGATGCTACACCTAGAAGGTAAAGATCAGCAAAACCATCTTCCTCCATTATGCTGCTGTCCACCATGGGCGATGGGAGAGTAAGTATGATTGGCTTTACAGATGCAGAGTTGTTAAATATCAGTCAGCTCTCTGCTAGGCAGTGCTGTGAAAGGGGCGAAAATAACAGGCAAAGAGCCCTTACCCTGTTTAGCATGTAGCACAGCCTGAGAGAGAGCAAGATGCATTTTATAATGCACATGTTGGGAGGGTTTTTATAATGCACATGTTGGGGGTTTTTTGTTTTTATTTTTACATTGCTCGCTCAATGAAGTGTATGCAGAAGAAAACCTTAGAAGATATTTATTCGTCTTTTTTATACTCTGGAATTGGCACCTACAGCCCTTGTATGTGATCCACAGCTAGTTAAATGAATTAGATTAGGTGGGAAGACAATATATGACAAGAAACAAAAGCAATTAAAAGCTGTGTTCTATTCCTGTGTGACAGTAAAGGAAGATGAGTAAGTCTGTGTCACTCACTAAAAGGCTGGAGAGACAGCTCTGGGTTTAAGAGTGCTTGTTGTTTTTGCAAGGACCCAGGTTAACTAACCAGCACCTAAGAGTAGTGACCCTTAGCCATTCCAGCCATCCCTAACCCCAGTTCCAAGGAACCCAACCGGCACACATGTGGAATAAACACACACACACACACACACACACACACACACACACACACACACGCAGGCAGAGCATTCATATACAAAGTAAAATAAAAAAAAAAAAAAAGTGGGTCTGGAGAGATGGCTCAGTGGTTAAGAGCACTCACTGACTGCTCTTCCAGAGGTCCTGAGTTCAACTCCCAGCAACCACATGGTGGCTCACAACCATCTATTATGGGATCTGATGCCCTCTTCTAGTGTGTCTGACAGCTACAATTTACTCATATAAATAAAATAAATAAATCTTTTTTAAATGTTTCTTTAAAAAAAGTGGGGTTTTTTGATTGGTTGATTGGTTTTTCTTTTTGTATTTTCTGGGCAGTGTAACATTGGCTGCCCTGGAGTCACTCTGTAGACCAGGCTGGCTTCCAACTTCCAGTGATCCACCTGCCTCTACCTCCTGAGTGCTGGGATTAAAAGTGTGGGCCACTAAAAGTTTTTAAAACAAAGTTCTTAAAGTAAAAGGTTAAGATTATATGTTCTATACAAAGGACTTCAGTTACCTCACTGCTGTGACAAAAACCGACAGAAGCCACTTAAGAAAATCACAGGGTTAATATTGGTTCACAGTTTAAGGGTGCACTCATCATGGTGAGAAAGGTATCTAGCAGGCGCATCTGCTGTCAAGCAAAGAGAACTGAGTGATGCTGTCCAACACAGGGTGGTCTTCCTTGTCCTGTTAACTTTCTGTAAACCCATTCACAAGGAAGCTGCATCCCAAACGTAAGTGCACATGCACAGGTGCTCGGCTCACTTGTAAATGCACCAGCACACAGCTCACTTGTGCCTCAGTTTTTCTCCTGGAGCTTTGTTAGGCAGCTCTCTATCACCAGCGAAATTCCTGAGGTGATCGGGTTTATTTGGCTCACAGATTTTGATCACTTGGGCCTGTTGATTTGAGGTGATAATGGCAGGAGTAGGAGACAGGAAAAGACTAAGGTCCCAATGCCTTCAATTTGTTCTGTTGCACTGTAGTGGAGCTGGGCGGGGAGGCTCTCTCAGAGACAAAGTTATTAAATAATTTCAAAATGGGCTTCAGGCTCCCTTGTTGCCATCCCTCTTCTTACCCTCCTACCTTTTAGAACAAAATTGGCAGAATTCAATATAGTTGTCACTTGTCGAAGGGGTTAGTCTTCCGCTGCCAAGGCAGAACTGAGATGCTGTGTCCTCTTCCCTCTGCTGAGATGCTGTGTCCTCTTCCCTTCGCAGAATGCTGCTCTTCAGGTGCAAGCTGGGAGTGCTGCAGTACACCGTGGTCCGGCTCATCACCACCAGCACGGCCTTGTAAGTGGGACTTGCCGCTACTTTTTTTTTCTTTTTTGTCTTCATGCTACATGCCTGGGGACGTAGCTCAATTAATAGTGTTTGCCTTGTATGCACAAAGCCCCGCATTTAATCCCCGCACCACAGAAACCAGGTTCATGGCAAATAATCATAGCACTTGGAAGGTAGAGGCAGGAGAATCGAGAGTTTAAGGTTGGCCTGGGCCGTGTCTTTAAGAACCTATGTTCTTAGCCGGGCGGTGGTGGCGCACGCCTTTAATCCCAGCACTTGGGAGGCAGAGGCAGGCGGATTTCTGAGACCAGGCCAGCCTGGTCTACAGAGTGAGTTCCAGGACAGCCAGGGCTGTACAGAGAAACCCTGTCTCGAAAAACCAAAAAAAAAAAAAAAACCTATGTTCTTATATGGGAAAAACAAGTAGAAAAAAGAGTTGATTAACAGTGAAAGTCTGGTCTGCTATAAAACCACATGTGTAAGAGCTGGATTCCATTCTGGTGAACAATGCAAAGAATTACAAGATTCACACCCATTGGGAGCAACTGTAAAACTCTTCAGGAAAAAAAAAATCCTCCTTTAGTTGAGTTAATCACACAGATTTATCTTCTGTGCTGTTAATTTAAGAGTTTATTAACACTTTCTTTAACTGTTGCACACATTTAATTCTAGCACTCAGGAGGCAGAGGCAAGCAGATCTTAAACACACACAAAAACTGTTTGATGTCAAAATGTGAGGCTTAATCAAACCACCTGGAAATTTGTTCCCTAAAAATCCCAAAACGTCAATTTATATGATTTTCTGTTAGATTTTATATTCTGCAACTCACAAAATAAAAGAAAACCATGTGAAGAAAACAGTTCAGCTCTTTATCCTCCTCTCATTGAGGTAGAATCATTTATGGAAGTGTGCTTTATTTCTTTGCTGCTTAGAAATAGGGTGAGCATATAACTTAATACTTGTGGTAAGATGTCCTAGGGGGAGGTGGATCTGGCCCTTTGAATATTTACATCCAAGATAATTTACAGGAAAAAGGGAGCTATAGTCATATTTATCAGTTAGGCTTTCCAGAATTAGGAAGTTATTCTCTGGCTTAATGGTTCTTAGTTTATAATTTCTTTAGGTTAAAAGGAAAAGTCATATAAAAGGAAAAGTCATATCATACATTTCTAGAAAAATGTTACTGTCAGTTTTTGAACCATCTTTGACAAAAATCACATGGTCACCCATAGGCTTTCTAAAATAAACTGATTGTAAACTTTAAGCACTGCTGCCACTGTCCCTTAAACCCACGCTCAGCGCTGGAGGGTGGGCGTGGTTAAGAGCTCTTGCAGAGGTGTGGTTCCTAGGGCCGTCTGTGGTCACAGCCATCTTAACTCCACTATGCAATGCCCTTCTCAGGCCACAGGGCACTGCGTGCACACCCGGCACAGGGATACATGAGAACACTCATACACATAAATAAAACCTCAGTCTCTAAAGGATACATAGTAAGATATGAGTCTGCTTGGTTAGTCATAAAGTTGTCCGAATTTTGCTGCTTTTCAGAGTATGTGAAATCTCTGGGGTATACGATGAGGGGAACTTCAGTTTTGCCAATGCCTGGACTTACCTGGTTATATTAAACAATTTGTCGCAACTGGTAAGTAAATAATCATCTGGTTTTTTAAAGATTTATTTTTTATATGAGTACACTGTAGCTGTCTTCAGACACACAAGAAGAGGGCATCAGATCCCATTACTGATGGTTGTGGGCCACCATGTGGTTGCTGGGAATTGAACTCAGGACCTCTGGCAGAGCAGTCAGTGCTCTTAACTGCTGAGCCATCTCTCCAGCCCAATAATAATCTTCTTAATTGTATTAAATTAGTTTCTGTAGCTAAATATTATCAGGCACTATTTCTTTAGAGAAATTTTCTTTTAATTTGTACATAGAATCTGAGGCAGCTTTAATATGTACCTTTATACAATATAAACATATAGTATACGTTTGTGAATGATTTGGTGACTTACACACAGACCTGCTGTTTGCTGTTGTTACTGCACGGCTATGTGGGTATGTACATTATGTGCCTTCAAAATAAAACCTAACAGAGACCTATTCAGTAAGAGGAAAAAGTCTGATTGGCATATGATAAGATAGAGTTTAAATAAAAAGGAAACATTTGATGGGCGGTGGTGGCACATGCCTTTAGTCCTGTACTTGAGAGTCGGAAGCAGGCAGATTTCTGTGAGCTCAAGGCAGAGTGAGTTCCAGGACAGCCAGAGCTGCACAGAGAAACTATATCGAACACCAAACAGAAGCTGATAGTGGAAATGAGTGGGACACGTCTCCTGGCCTCCCTCATGGTCATCCTCGTGACCATGGCCTTTTCTGGGAATGCATTCAAAAGAAAAACAAATCTTTTTGCCTTGGATGTAAAGGGCATTAAAACAAGCACTCTGTACTGGTGGACATAGTTTGGTCTTCCTGTTGGCATTTAGACGGTTAACTAAAAGGAAACCTTATGAAACATACACAGAAGTTAGCTATTTTCAGTTGAAAAAGATATTGGGCAACAAAATTTGATTTTAATTCCTAACAGATACTGGAAAATTTTTTTAACTTGTGGAATATCTCTGGTGGAGTACTTGCCTAGCACACACAGCTCTGAGTTTCATCCCAGAATGAGGGTAACAGTTCACATGTAGTAAAAATGGCCTCATGCTTAGAATCCCAATTACTTTTCCTTTCAGCAGTACGATAACTAGAACCCAGGCCCTCATGCATGTTGGTTGGGCACTCAGCCACCGAGCCACAGCTGTAGTGCAGGAGTCTGGGTAATGTGGACTAATGTCCTCCTCTCAAGGAGTTTGTGTGAGACAGATCTCGTGGTCAGAATTTTATTGGAACTGTACTTATTTAGTGTTGACTTATAATCTGCATGAGCTGGGCGGTGGTGGTGACGACGCCTTTAGGAGGCAGAGGCAGGCAGAGCTCTGTGAGTTTGAGGCCAGCCTGGTCTACAAAGCGAGTTCCAGGACAGCCAAGGTTACATAGTTAGACACTGTCTTGAAAAACCAAACAAATTCATTAATTAAATTAAATAAACTTTTTGTGGGTGTATTGTGTAAATGTTATGCAAGAGACTTGCTAATAAAAGTAACCCAAATCTTTATAAATATGTGGTAGTTTGTGTTTAAAAGCATAACTGATGCGTTTGCTTTTCTTTTGGCTGAAGGGAACCTTTCGTTCCATTGTTGTTTTTTGCTTTCCTTGAGTTCCAGGGAAAACGTTGCATATATCTCTCTCTCTCTCTGGAGAAGTTTCATTTCTATGCATCAGCAGCAAAACATTGGAGCCTGTTTTTAATCTAAAAACATTGTCTAATTTGCAATAAACTCTGCCCTGAACATTACTGTAGAGCGGGCTCTGGTTAGGGCTTCAGCGGTTCTGTGACTGGCTTCCTACAGCAGCAGCTGAATGTCGCTTTTGTTTCCAGTTTGCCATGTACTGCTTGCTGCTGTTTTATAAAGTCCTCAGGGAGGAGCTTAGCCCTATACAACCTGTTGGCAAATTTCTTTGTGTGAAGTTAGTGGTCTTCGTCTCCTTCTGGTGAGTATTGCTTTCTCATAAACGTACTTATTTCATAAATACCAGTAAGTAAGGCTGTTGGTTAAGAGTGTCTGAAGGTGTTGTGAGTATGATGCAGGGCAGACTACAGACACAGCGAGTGTCAGTACAGCAGGTGAGCTACGTCTTTTAAAAGCTAGTCCTGGCCAGACGGTGGTGGCGCACACCTTTAATCCCAGCGCTTGGGAGGTAGAGGTGGCCAGATCTCTGCGTTAGAGGCCAAGCTGGTCAGCAGAGCAAGTTGTAGAGCAACCGTGGTTATATAGACAGGTCCTACATCTGAATGTCTGAATGGTAAAATCTTAGAGATTAATACACTGTTGTGTGTAAACACAGTTGAGTAGCAGGCCGTTACTTACAAGTTGTTAGAACTTGGAATCTAATTATTTGGACATGGTTTCAAAGCAATAAAAGGAAATTTAAACCGAATGATGAAGTTGTGAGAATGTGTAATGGAGTCCGTCTTATGAAGCAAATAGACTTACTCCACAAGGCAAGGGAGTGTATTTACTATAAACACAACTTCTTTGGGAATATGCCTGAAGGCAGGATAGTGTAGGGTGCACTCTGAGGCCTTAACTGTTTCTATTGCATATTTCCTAATCTTTTGGTGGATGATATGTTGTGTTTATTGTGTGATTGGGGCATTTACATGCTGAGTGTGCATGTTGACGTCAGAGGACAACTTTGGACATTGGTTCTCGCCCTTCATTTGAGACAGGGTTTTATAATTGCTCCTCTGCATACATACCTCAGGCTTGCTGACCTGCAGTCTCTTCCCACCTCCCTGCTCCCATTAGCAGCACTGACGGGTTTACTGGCCCCATCCTCCCACCCCTCCACCCCTCATGCCAGCCTTACCTGGGCTGGGATTCTTATTCCTGTCCTCTGACTCCTACAGCAAGTGCTTTACCCACCGAGCCACCTCCCAGCGTGTCCCTATTGCATACTTTTGAAACCGTCGGTCATTTCAGGGTTCAGATATGACGCTGACCTTTCCTTAACTTATAGGCAAGCAGTAATTATCGCTTTGTTGGTTAAAGTGGGCGTTATTTCTGAAAGACGTACCTGGGAATGGCAAAGTGCAGAAGCTGTGGCCACAGGCCTGCAGGTACGTAGTGCCATCTTTAAACTGGGAGAATTTTACTGTTTGTTAAACCATTTGATGCAGTATTGCCCCTGAACAACATGCAAACAGTGGGGCGAGACTGTTAGCTGACTCTGCAGTGCAGGAACCATAGAGAAGTGAGCTGTACATACTGACTGTTAGTTCTTTTCTTCCTGGTCCACCTATATCTGCATGGTACCTTTCAGTCCTCGGTTCAGTCCTCGGGTAGCATTAAGAAATACTTGACTGAGGGAATGCAAAAGAAATGTAAATCATGGCTTGTCATGTTTTGAAGAAATGGGAAAAAATGTTTTGAAAATGAATATAGTCTGGAACTTTAAAAAAAAAAAAAGTTGATACCCTAAATAAGTTTTTAAAAGTTAGTAGTTTGGAAAACTTGATTTAACCACAAAGATGCCTGATGGTTTTGTTGCTCTTTAGGATTTCATAATCTGCATCGAAATGTTCTTTGCTGCAATTGCCCATCACTATAGTTTCTCCTATAAACCCTATGTGCACGCCTCGGAGGAAGTCTCCTGCTTCTACTCCTTCCTCGCTATGTGGGATGTGTCCGATATCAAAGATGATATTTCTGAGCAAGTAAGGCGTGTCGGTAAGTCACAGGCTGAGTGTGTATGTACGTGTGTCGGTAAGTCACAGGCTGAGTGTGTATGTACGTGGGGACCAGAGATGAACCTCAGGTGTAGTTCCTCAGGAGCTGTTCAGATTGGGTTTTGGAACAGAGTCTCTCACTATCCTAGAGCTCATAGATTTCAGCTGGGATGATTGGCCAGAGAGCCCCAGAGACCCTCCTTTCTCTTATTGCAAGCAACACATAAAACCATGCCTAGCTTTTTATCTGTGCTGAGGATTAAACTCTTGTTGCTTCATGTTTGTGTGGCCTGCACTTTACAGATTTCTCCTTGACCCAAATATGTGGATTATTCTTTCTCCTGCCATGGCCATTCAGTAGGTAACGAAAGAAGAACATATTTAAAGCAGTATCATGATGGAGGCTCTTCAAATTTAAGGAGATAAAGGGGGTCAGGGGGAGCTATTTTTAGAATCATGTGTTTAAAATGGTAAAAATAACTTTGGGTTGCTAAGCTTATGTTGTCTTAAAGGGAGGACAATGCGAGGATATTCAAAAAAGAAGCGTTTTCCTGGCGATCCGGATCACAATGAGCATTCCAGCTTGTTACCTCCATCTCAAGATAAGAAGGCTTCTCGTTCTTCCAGGTCATCCTCACCTGTGGGCCTATACCAAGGTTTGGGGCACACTATTAGATCACAGAGCCCAATTTCTGTGCCCACCCTATCTGAAGATATTTTGAATGACATCTCGGAGGAACAGCAAAAGCTTCTTGATACAGGACAAGATATCGTGATTGACATCCCAGACGAGCAGGAGATTCCTGCTGAAAACCAGTATCAAGAACAACTCCAAACAGCTGTTTCATGGACTTTACGTTATTCAGCACAATCACCTGAAGATACCACCATTGATATCCCAGATTGGGAAGATGATGAAACTTCGGATTCCTCTTCCGATGTCACCTTTTAGAGTTGTCACATCCGCCATGGATTATAATATGTCAACAGTGCGGAATGTTGTAAGATCTCATACATGATCATGGGTCCCAGGATGTAAACAGTGCGGAATGTTGTAAGATCTCAAAAATTCGTAAAAAATATATATACATGAAACACTAATACGCATATTAACCTACTTATATTTGTATAAGTTTTATATATCACAAATAATGTTTAAATTTCCTAGGCTTTGGCTTTCTTAAACTGTTAGAATATCATTTATTCAAACAGTAGGTAACAACTTTAGCAAAATGCTCTTGAATTTCTTAGACGAACATTTAAAAAAAAAAATCAATGCTTCATACCACTGCATGAACGTAATGCTCTAGACTAAAATTGCAAATTAATTGAATTTAATCTAATTCTAATCATGTGCCATTTAACTTTACAAATTATACTGTTAAAAGAAAAAACAAAAAAAAAAAAAAAACAATTATACTGTATTTAAACTGTCCAGGCCAGCTGGACAATCAAGTGGGACCCTTAGACCCTGTGGAGAGAACTGAGATGTGTGAGAAAATAAAAAGGCACAGCAAGTCAAGAAGCCTGATCAAGCTGGCAAAGATTTTATTGTTCACACAGGTCATATACTCAGAAAACAGGATATGGGGAGGGGTAGGAAAGGAAAGAGGGCTTTGCAGGTGGAGGAAGCTAGCTGCAGCTGTGGGGTCTAAGTTATTCTTACAAAGCCTTGCCATTACCAGGGGTTCTAAAAACATCTATCTAGAAGGATGTTGGCTAAATCTAGAGATCAGGAGGAAGGGTTACTAAGGTGGGTTGCTATGAGGCCTTGTTTGAAGTTCTAAGAACTGACAAGTGAATCATGGAAGGTAAGCAGAAAGAAGAATAATAGATAAGAAAGCCAAGGGTGAGTGTTTGCAAAGAGTAAGGCTTTGCCATGGCTTCCCACATAAACTCTTAAAACTCTTATATGTCTTATTTTTTTGTCTCTCGAGACAAGGTTTCTCCTGTATAGCCCTGGTTGTCCTAGAACTCATTCTGTAGACCAGGCTGACCTCAAACTCACAGATCTGCCTCCCACATGCTGGGATTAAAGGTGTGCACCACCACTATCTAGTTGTGTCTTACTCTAAGCAGATTCTTAATATGTGGGCAAGTGAACAGTGTCACCAGACAGAATAACTGGTAAGGTTGAGCGGATTAAGGAATTCTGGCAATTCTCATAATTTAGAACAGTAAGATTTGAATCCCTGGTTTCTGTCCTGAAATACAAGACTATGACACCCCACTAGAGGACCATGATAACTGGTCACAAAGCATAGAGCCCAGAGTTCTCCATGCTAATGAACTATCTTGATGGGCCAGCAGGAGGGTTTAGCCAATAAGCTTCCCTTCCCAGACATTCTTTCCTGCAAAAGGTATTTCATCTCTGGTCCACCCTGAGTAAGGCATATGTACCCTTTTCACAATGAATAGACAGTTTGGACAAGCAAGGTGTTGCGCTTACTGGAGCCCGATGTTGGACGCCAAACTGTTGCAGCCCGTACTGCCCGTTCCGGTCCGAGGGTCAGGGTCTAGCAAGAGAGAGAGTGGGGATAAAGGGGAAGAGACGCGAAGAATGGAGACAAGACAGAGATTCTGATCAAGTCTCGTTTATTGAAGGGAATTCTGAGCTATTTATAGGCTTTTGCCACGTGCCTTGTAGGCGCGTGGATACCACGTGCCTTGCAGGTGTTGATATGACATAAGCCTTACAGGCGTCTATAGCGTGGACAGCACGTGCACCGCAATGCCTTGCAGGCGTGGATAGCACGTGCGACTTATAAGCATGTATGGTGTAGATAGCACGTGGACAGCACGTGAACTGCATTGCCTTGCAGGCGTGACTACCACGTGCACCTTGCAGCTGGGGCCAGTAAACAGCAACACAAAATATGTGGGGTATCAGAGTGTGCTTTAGCTGTTGTAGGCTATTGAAAACCAAATCTTTCATCAGGGTATATGGTTCCAGATGGCTGCAAAGTTGATCTAGCCGCTTTCTGCTAAAGTCGGCTCCCAACAGGTCCCCCTTTTTAAATTTTTTTCAAAAGGGAAGGCTGGGAAAACTTACGGAAACCGTGCCTGTCCTAGGTTGGAACAAAGGACCCCAGCCTCCCTTTCCCGTCCTTGGATACTCAACAGCCATTGGTTGAGCTCCTGTCTTAGGATGGTGAGGCCTCCCTTCTTTTAGGGGCAAGGGTCTCGGTATGCTCTCTTAGCCGTCACTGACTATCTGGCTTAGCGCGTAAGTTAGGGGTTAATCCTCATCAGTCTTGATGACAGAGTTTTCAGAGTCCCCTACTTCCAGCCTGTAATAGTGGACCTGTATGGGTTTCATTTGTATAGTATCTCGTACAAAAGCCATCAGTTTGTTGAACCTTATTAACCCAAGAGACAAGAGACTTAACAATGCCTGAACAGTCAGTATAAAAGCAACACTCTTTTTTAAGGGTAACACATAACTCCCTCTATCAGAGGAGTAAAAAGTGTAAGCCTCTTCTATTCTGTTTATAAATGTCTTATATCAGAATCTAAATCTATATAAATACAAAACTGATCATAGCTTTGATCTAAAGAAAACTAAGGAAATCCCTGTTCCTGCTCTAGTCAATCTCAAACCCAAAAAACAACTATAGTAACTGTGGTAGTGGGTTTTCTCCTAATCTAAATTCCCACTAAATCTAAAACAATCTAGTTCCCCACTAAATCATAAGTCAGGGAATCAAGAGTCCAATAGAGGCACCCTGGAGATATGGGTGGTGATGTCTTCTTCAGCACTGATAACTTCTCAGGTCAGGTTTGCTCATTGATCTGTTCCAGTTTGAAGGCAATTGTGAAGCATCTTTATGTTTCCTGTGAAGAAAAAATACGCTTCTCAGGGGGTTTCTCCTCCCTGGATTTGTTATTGTTGTCTATTTGTTTAATCAGTCTCTCTGGCAGCCAACGTGCAGCATCTGCAGTTTGGGAATATATGCAAACAGAACCTCTTCCCCAGATAAGCACTGGGTCTGGCCCATTCCAGGTTCCAGTTAATGGGTCTTTCCAGAGGACTGTTGCAAAATTTTTTTTTGTATCAGGATGCCAGAATCTATCTGCAGCAGATTTTCCTTCAGAATCCAAATTTTAAAAATTTAAAATGAAGAGTGCATGATGAAGGATATTTCTGGGGGATCCCTTGGTAGGGTACCATTCCCCCTTTTTAATTTTTTCAAATTGACATTTAATGGTTTGATGTGCCCTTTCTACTATACCTTGGCCCTGTGGATTATATGGAATACCCGTTTTATGTAGTATTCCCAATCTTTCACAAAATTGGTGGAAACTGGAGCTTGTATAACCTGGGCCATTGTCAGTTTTTATCTGTTTAGGCACATCCATTACAGCGATTGTAGCAAGCATATGAGCAATTACATGCTTGCTTGCTTCTCCAGTTTGTAATGTTGCATAGATGAAACCACTGTATGTGTCTACACATACATGTATATATTTTTGCTTGCCAAATTCATTATAATGAGTAACATCCATTTGCCAGATACTGTTTGGTATCAGTCCCTTTGGATTTACACCCAAATGAGGAACTGGTAAAAGTTTAACACATGATTGACATTGTTTGACAATTTGTCTAGCTTGTTCTCTGGTAATTTTAAACATAACTCTTAAGGTTTTAGAATTAAGGTGATGTAACTCATGAGCCTTTATGGCCTGATCCAAATTAGATTTTTGATCTGATAAAGTCACTGCAGCTATTCGAGTAGCTAGGTCTGCCTTGGTATTTCCTTCAGCGAGAGGACCTGGTAGCCCAGTGTGGGCTCTCAGGTGTCCTATAAAGAATTTACACTTTCTCTTCAAAATTAATTGTTGGCACTGTAAAAACAAATCAGCTGCTTCTGAGGAATACTTTATTTGTGCAGTAGTTTCTAGCAGAGGGATAGACTGAGCTATGTATGAGATATCTGTATAAATGTTAATGGGTTGATTTGGAAATGCTTGAAACACAGCAATAACAGCATGTAATTCAACCAATTGAGCTGACACAGATGATGTAGCAAAGGAGATTACTTGATCTTTAAAGGCATAAGCAGCTGTTCCTGATGAGGAACCATCAGTGAAAACTAGCAATGCTTCCTTGATAGGTTCATGTGCAGTACGAGATGGAAAAACAAATTCATTATGATTACAAAACTGAACCAATTTATCTGGTGGATAATGATTATCTATCTGACCAGCAAATGAGGCACATGCAATAGGCCAGACTTCAGAATTCTGCATAAGCCAATCAACCTGATGCCTTGTATAAGGTTGTACTATGACATCAGGATCTTTTCCAAAATATTTTTGACTGTTATCTCTGCCTAACATAATCATATCTGCTACAGCTGCATAGTATGGATTAAGAACCTTCTTGGGGGATGAGGGAAGATGAACCCATAATATGGGTGCAGTTTGCCAAAAAACTGCAGTAGGAGTCAGTTTAGTGTTAAAAATAAGAAAATATAAAGGCTTAGAATAATTAATATGAGTTACAAATTGGGATGAAATAGCATTCTCTACCTTCTGTAAGGCTTTTCTACCCTCCTCTGTTAGAGCCCTGCCAGATTTAGGGTCAGGATCTCCCTTGAGAATATCAAACAGAGGCTTCAGTTCTCCTGCTGTAAGTTTCAAATATGGTCTTAGCCAATTAATGTCTCCCAGTAGTTTTTGAAAATCATTAAGTGTCTTAAGGGAATCAGTCCTCAGTGTGGCTTTACTATTAATAATACTTGGACCATTAATCTGAAATCCTAAATAAGTATATGGATCTTGTAATTGCACCTTTTCTGGTGCTATTTGTAACCCTGCAGTCTGTAAAGCTGTTCTAAGATCATCAAAGCACTGGAGTACCTGTTTTCCATCTTTTCCAGCTATCAAAATATCATCCATGAAATGAATCATGTAAATTTGCTTCCACATAGTTCTAACACCCTCTGTGGCAGAAGCCACAAACTTTTGGCACAAGGTAGGATTGTTAGCCATACCCTGAGGCAATACCTTCCATTGATATCTTTTCATAGGTTCTCTAAAGTTTATAGAGGGAATACTGAAAGCAAAACGTTTTCTATCATTAGGATGTAAGGGGATAGTAAAAAAACAGTCTTTTAAATCTATAACTATTTTATAATAACCTAAAGGTATGGCCACCGGTGTGGGCAGCCCAGGTTGTAAGGCTCCCATTTTAATCATGGTTGCATTAACAGCCCTCAAGTCTTGCAACAATCTCCACTTTCCTGATTTTTTCTTAATGACAAATATTGGGGTGTTCCAGGGAGAGTTACTCTCTTCCAAATGCTCTGCCTGTAATTGCTCCTGCACTAGCAACTGGGCAGCTTGTAATTTTTCGGTGGTTAGGGACCACTGATCCACCCAGACGGGCGAGTCCCCTTTCCAGGTGATGGGATCCGCACAACGTCCTAGGGGTGCAGCTGAATCAGTAGCCCCCATCAAAAATACCCCAAGCCTCTTCTTTCATTGTTACCATAAACTTCAGTAGGATGAATAATTTCATCTTCACCTTTTCCTAATCCTTTGTCTGGGGAAAGCTCAGAGTTTACCATTTGAGCCATGATTACTTCATTAGGGCTGCACATAATCAATCCCAACTGGGATATCAGATCTCTGCCCCAGAGATTAATGGGAAGGCCTGAGATGACATAGGGTTGTATATTTCCTGTATTTCCTTCTTTATTTTTCCACGTTAGCACCTTAGAGCTTTGTAGTGGATTTTGACTTTGGCCAATACCCCTTACATTGGTTAAGGTTGGGGTCAGAGGCCAGGTAGCAGGCCAATCACTTTGTTTTAGGATAGTCACATCAGCTCCTGTGTCAACCAAGCCTTGAAATGCCGTTCCATCTAGCCAAAATGTCATCATAGGTTTTTGTTTAACTATAGGCTGTACCCAGTATGCATCAGAGGAACCAAAACCTTGATCCCCTCTTTTAGGATTCTTATATTTGTGATTAGTAGGGTACGATGGAAGTAACAATAGTTGAGCTATCCTCTTTCCTGTAGGAATGGTGACTGTGTTCTGAATTGCCTGCGCCATTACCTTAATCTCACCCTGATAATCATTATCTATAACTCCAGGAAAAATTTGTAATCCCTGCATAGTAGTACTGCTTCTTCCCACTATCAGGCCAAACACATTTGGATAGAGTGGTCCAAACACTCCAGTGGGTAAAGCCTGAGGTCCCATTTCTGGGGTTAATACTGTGTGGGTGGCAGAACTGAGGTCCATTCCTGCGCTTCCTGGTGTTGCTCGACTAAGTTCAGAAAGGGATTGGTATTTGCTGGTAGGACACTGACTGCTCCATAAGCCTGTTTTGGCTTGTGTCGGTTCGGGGCCTGGAGCTGGCCCCTGTTCCCATTTCCCTGATCATAGAAAAGGGTGTTACCTTGTGCGTCTCTTTTAGACATACAATGACTAGCCCAATGCCTTCCACGTTTGCAACGTGGGCAGAGCCCAGGCTGTTTTCTGGGCTGTCTCTGGCTTAACTCATTTTCTACTTTGCAATCTCTTGCAAAGTGTCCAGGCTTACCATATTTAAAACATGCCTTTCTGTCTTTATTTGCCAAAAAATCTCTTACAGATTTTCCTTGCATAGCAGCCGCCATAGCTAAGCCCTGTTGATAAGAGGGACCTATGTCAGAACAGAGTCTGATATATCCCGTAAGGTCTGTCTTTTTCCTATAAGGTCTAATGGCCGCTTGGCAGGCAGGATTAGCATTTTCATATGCAAGTTGTTTCACATAATCTACACCTGCCTCTGCATTGCCAAAAATCCTCCCTGCTGTTGTCATTAATCGATGAACAAAGTCAGAAAATTGTTCATCAGGCCCTTGCCTGACTGCTGTTAAAGATGCACCAGGGTCTCCCTTTACCAGGAGTTTACGCCAAGCCTTCATGGCTGCATTTTGAATTTGAGCAAATAAACCTGGGTCATATTGCATCTGGTTATCACTAGAAGCAAATTGCCCTTCTCCTACTAAGGCATCAAAGGACCAACCATTGCCTGCCTGAATGTTTCTCCTAGCTGTCTCTTTACAATTCTCATGATACTCTGATTTCCAAATAAGATAGTCTCCACCACTAAGAACTGCCCTCACTAACATATTCCAATCACTAGGAGTTAGCCACTCCTCTGCAACAGATTCTAAAATTGCAAGAGTAAAGGGAGCAGTGGCACCATATTGAGATACTGCATTTTTTAATTCTTTAATAATTTGAAAATTAAACCCTGTGTGATGTCTCCAAGCAACCCCTTGAGCGTCTCTGGTCTCTGATACATGGAAAGCCTTAGCGTCTCCCTCCTCTGGCTGATCTGTAGCTGAACTAAAGCTAGAGGATAGGGACTGCCTTTGGACACCAGGTTGAGGAACATGAAAATCCGGGGGATTTTCGCAGTTAGTCTCTTGAGACCTCTTCCCTGTCCTTAATTTCTGTAACTGGTTACTTAAGCCCTGATACTCTTTTTCTAACTCTATCAGTTGTTTAAGGGTAGTAATTTTGTCCTGTAACTCCTTTTTAGGATCTACAACCATTGTCTCCATTGGGGGAGCACTTGGAGGTGGAGGCACATAAAAAGAGGGCATTTCAGCGTCATAAAATTTAACTTCCTCTTCCTCTTGGTCAGCACAATCTGGCTCTGACAAATTGTCATCAACCTTTGGTTGTATTTTGGATTCTAACTTACGCTTCTTTTTATTTTGAACCAAAATGACAGCATTCAAGAACAAAAGCAGAAAATTAACACATGTAAGCAGCAAACAAAACCGAAACAGAGAGTTGAATTCAAGCTGACTAATTTTGGATTCAGGTTGACTAATTTCTTGTCCCATTTTCCGTACCTTTCTCAACTCGGCAGATTCGTGATCACCTGTAAGAATAAATTGTAAAAATGAAATTTTAGGTCTCAACGTGAGTTTCTTAGGTTCAGAGTTTCAATTTACACTCAAGTGTTAGCTGCCCCTGGGGTGCATTCCAAGGGCTTGAATAAACATTTCAAAGGCACAAAAGACCCAAGATAGAGGCAATAAAACACCTGGGTAAACGGAAGTCACTTGAAAGGAATTCTCCCAGGAGCAAGATACAGATGTAAATTAGGATAATTGGGATGGGGGCTAGATGGAAACCAGGCTTGGGAACGGATGTTTGATATATCCAATCATATGTAACCGCGCCAAACTTTCCTGCTCTCCCCAACCCCTACCCATAAATATCCCAAGTTTCCTGGGCTTGGGGTCGGAATCTCTATCTCTTGCGTGAGATATATTCCGGCCCGAGGGCCCTCGTCATTAAACCTCCTCTGCAATTGCATCAAGAAGGTTTCTCGTGTGTCCTTGGGTTCGTGCAGGTCCGGACTTGGGTGAGAGTCCCCTTTTGGGGTCTTACATTTTGGTTCCCTGACCGGGAACCTCGCGACCACCCTAGACACACGACGACCCCTTGGAGGTAGGTTTGTGTGAGTGGTGTGTGTGAGAGTGCGGTGCCGCTGTCCTTGTCTCTTTGTTTTGGTTTCTTCTGCTGTCTTTGTTTCTGTGTTTTGATATCGGTTTCTTTGGTGAGGGGAATCTTCCCCATCGGAGACTGAGTGCAGCTGTCATTGTGGACCATGAGGGCCCAATGACTGTGGATGGACAGACGTGTTGAAACCCACAGGCTGCAGCCCGGGAAGGACGCTTCACGGGTGGTTAGGGAGTCAGAGTGGTCTGGCTGCCCTTGGGGAAAGGCGGTATCCTTTCCCATCTGGGTTAGGGAGTCAGGGAGGTCTGACTGCCCTGTTTTGGAACAGGAGATGAGTGCTCCTGCTAGGGGGAAGATGTGGAATCCTTCCCGTCAGAGGTCGCGTTTGGCTGGTTCCATGAGACCAAACTCGGGCAAGTGTGTCTGACTGTGTTAGTTCTGTGTGTTTATATTTTGTGTACAGTCTTTCTGGAACCCCTCCCTGCCGCTACTGTGTGGCAGAGTACCTGAGCCAGGCTCCACAACCACTGGCTGCCCTGGCCCCCTCAGTGGTCCCCTCTTCGTCAGCGCTCGAGCCGCCCTGGTACTGGAAGCCAGAGTACATGCAGGTCTCCCGCCCACCGCAGTTTAAAAGGCGGGAGATGAGTTCCCAGCCTCCCGCCCGTGATGAATTAAGTACGAGCGGGAGGCGAGAGGCGGGTGGCGAACACATACAGGCAGGCGCCTAGCGAGAGATAAGGGCTTTAGTGAGTGCGCTCGACATCCTGAGAACTACGTTTCCCAACAGGCTTTGCAGCTTTGACAATTATATCCAAGATGGCAGCCGGCCTGAGAACTACGTTTCCCAACAGGCCATGCGGTTTCCAGACACTGCTGCGATTGTTGACAATTCTGTGCCACTGATATAGTGATAGGGGCAGTCTATCGTGTTGTCTTTCCTTGTCTTTTCTTGATAAACTTCGTTCTGTGTTATTTGTTTCACATGTTCTTGGACTCTGACTGACAATTGACGTTCCTTTTCTTTTTTCTGGACTGATACTGTGTTAACATCCTGAGTTTTAAAAGCAGAAGCAATGAGACAGGCTGGTCCTGTTCCACAGCTTGTGGCCAAGAGAAAGCTCTGTTCCTCTGGAGGAGGAGACAGAGTGTGTCAGGTGCCTGATTTGGTGTGATGAACTACTAAAACTGCTTACTTAATTTAGTTTAAAACTTACTTGTGAGACAGTCTCAATTTACACAAGAAAAACATAATTCACCCTGCTCTGTGGCCAGGAGAAGGACACCAACAGAAAGAACCTTGAAGAGAACAGACTGTTTTCAAAAGCGGCTCTTAGAAGGGGGCCAGCAGTTTTTTTTTGGCTTCTATGATAAGAGAGTTGATAGTGGGTTTTCCTAGTTTAATAAATAAAAGAGCACTTTTTTCCTTTAGTTACAGCTAAAAAGTTACAGGCTGTCCTGAGTCAGAATATGTATATGAGACTTTCATCAAGATTTGGTTCAAAGGTGAGAGTTCAGACAAGAAAAAGTGGTGAGGACTTGTGCTCTTATATTAGATATAAAATGTTTACTTTCCTGTTCTTGTTGTGTATCACTTCTAAAACAATATTCTAATTAGAAATAACTCTTTAAAAGATTTTTATAGAACTATGACTAAAGTTTCTATTTTGTCAAAAGTTAAATTTAAATAAGTATCAAATCATTAATACTATGTGAGCCTTCAACATCTTAATAGTCTTTACTGTGAAATGCTGTAGATAAAGTTATTCATTCTGATTTGATTTCTTTCTTAGAGCTTCAGAGGTGAGCTCACATTACACCTGTAGACAAGGTACTGTTTACAGACTGAACTAGGTTGTGGTCTCTAGTGTGAGGGGAACAACAGTCATACAGCCTCACAAATACATCAGTCTACACAGAGTTCTAAAAGACTACTGCTTTTACAGGTGATCAAAACAATGAATAAGATAAGAGCCTTTCTTCCACAAGACCCTTGTAGGTTCTGGTCTTCAGGAGTGAAGAACAAAAGAAGACACTGGAAAAAGAATGCTCCTTCAGGATGGGGACCCCATCAATTGATCAGGCTGTGGTCAACAGCGGGTTATAGAAGGTAAGGGACACCCAAAGGCCCACGCCAGATTCCATTGACAGATCTTGAGAGAGCTACATGAGATCCCACTAATTTTAATCAAGACACATGAGGTTAAGCAAGGGTCAGATAAGTTACCCACAGCCTTTCTAGACTAGCTCATAGAGACATTCTGTCAGTGTAGACAAGGCTTCAGAGGCTAGAGAGACTACAAGATAAGTCATTAAAAGATTTAAGAAGTATCAGGGAGAAAAGAAAAGAAAGATAAGATAGATGAAATCATAGACAGGATTAAAATTATTGATGATAATAACAAGTGTGAAAAGATTTAGTCTAAAAGAAAGGAGTAGAGAAGGTTTAGTGTAAGTCTAGAAGAAAAGAGTAGAGAAAAAGAATAGAGAGATAAGTTGCTGTGAAAGTCTAGAGAAAAAGAATGGAGAAGATAGAAAGTCTAGAGAGAGGTGAAGAAAAACAAAGGTGACAGAGAAAGAATTTACAGAAAGCAGAAAAGAGGGACTTCAATCAAAGAGAGATAAAACTCTTTGAAAAAAGACCAGTGTGCGCATTGCAAGTAAAGGAGCCAGCTTCAGGGTCCAAGAGGGCCCTAACAAATAGAAGCCAGGGCCAGAAAATCCCAGGCCTCGAAAAACACCCCAAGTGGCGAAGATAACAGCTCTGTGTGAAGACGGCTATTGAGATAGACGGGGCAGCTTGGAGCCACCCAACTTTTGATAGACACAGGGGCTTCCTCCAGGCCAATGGGTCAAAACGTATTCATGGACTACCTGAAAATGGTGGACTAAGAGATGGGCTGGGTATCCCATTCATTTATGGTCATCCTAGCCTGCTCCTATCCCCTGTCTGGTTGAGGGAATACTCCCTAGGATGGACATCCAGATACAACACTTCCTGGGCTGCAACTAGCTGACAAGAATTCAACGGATAGAAGACTGACTTCAGCCAGGAGCCAAGGTAACCTGCTTTACAGACGGGAGCAGTTTTCTCCATGCTGGTCAGAGACAAGCCAGCGCTACTGTGGTGGACACATGCCATCTGGACTGACTCCCCACCCCTGAGATCATCGGTGCAGAGAACTTGGGACTTGGAACTTGGGGCTGACAAGAAAGCCAACATCTACATGGACAACAGGTATGCTTTTGCCACAGCCCATGTCTGCAGGACTATATACCAAGAAAGGAAACCCTGATGAAGCCAGGAACTGTGAATATCCGTTGCCCAGGACACCAAAAAGGGAGGAGACTCAGTGGCCTGAGGCAATAACTGGACAAATCAATTGTCTTGATATGAGAGCCTGTTCCAGTTGTGGGCCTAAGAGATGGCCTCACTTAAAGCACAGAATAAGAGAAAGAACTCAGATTGCTAGCCATCCTGCCAGATACTATCTAGAGAAAAAGAGAAAATGGTGCACACAAGAAGGGAGAACTATACTCCCCAGAAAGCAAAGGATTTACCAGGCTAAATACACAGATGGACTCTTAAGATATGAGTGCAACCAAGCAGCCAAGAGATTTAAAAACATATAATAGACCTCAGGTTTTGGGCCAGAGAAATGATAAGACAGTGTAAGATATGCCAACAAGTAAAGGCTTATGAGACTTAGAGTAAATAAGAAAAAAAAAAAAAAGTTAGAAGGGAACAGCCTAGAATAGAAGTTGTCCCGAGGTTTTCAAACATCTGAGATAATTAGATCAGATAATAGCCTTGCCTTTGTTTGTAAGATAAGTCAGAAATTGTCAGAAATATTAGAGACTAATTAGAAGCTCCACTGTTTATACTGTCTCCAGAGCTTAGGACAGGTAGAGAGAATAAACAGAACCCTAAAAAACTAAATTACCCCTGAGAACTGGCGCTGGCTAGAGTGTCCCTTTCCTTGTCCCTATTCCAAACCCAGAATGTCCCTCTTGTGTGAGAGATGATTTTTCAGGCCACTAAGAAACTATTCCTGATGCTGTTGAACATAACTCGGGCCGACACCTGCGTTTGATGCCAACTGGAGAGAACAGCTGGACACCTGAACAACCTCCTCAGGCTCAAGATCACCTGCCGTTCTACAAGGCCAAGGACCAGCAGGCCTTGACTCCTGAGATATGCCCATCCTGGAGATACAGAGATAGAGATTGCCCAATTGTCAGAGATAAGAGACATTTGAATCTAAACTGTGTCCCAGACACAGCCTTAAAGAGTGGGACTTAAGCTACATATGTACATCCTCGAGATGAAAAAAAGCCAACAGGCCCATTAGTGTCTGTATATTTATATATATATGTAGAGAGAGAGAGAGACAGCTACTTTACCTAAGTACATACTAGAGACCATCCAGGGGGTGAGAAAAAGATAATTAAAGATTCAATGACAAAGATATAATTCAATGCTTAGACAACAATATCACTCTTTACACCCAGATGATGATTCATAATTCCAAGATTGGAATTTGACCATGAGAGAAAAGGAGGAAATGTAAGAATAAATTGTAAAAATGAAATTTTAGGTCTCAACGTGAGTTTCTTAGGTTCAGAGTTTCAATTTACACTCAAGTGTTAGCTGCCCCTGGGGTGCATTCCAAGGGCTTGAATAAACATTTCAAAGGCACAAAAGACCCAAGATAGAGGCAATAAAACACCTGGGTAAACGGAAGTCACTTGAAAGGAATTCTCCCAGGAGCAAGATACAGATGTAAATTAGGATAATTGGGATGGGGGCTAGATGGAAACCAGGCTTGGGAACGGATGTTTGATATATCCAATCATATGTAACCGCGCCAAACTTTCCTGCTCTCCCCAACCCCTACCCATAAATATCCCAAGTTTCCTGGGCTTGGGGTCGGAATCTCTATCTCTTGCGTGAGATATATTCCGGCCCGAGGGCCCTCGTCATTAAACCTCCTCTGCAATTGCATCAAGAAGGTTTCTCGTGTGTCCTTGGGTTCGTGCAGGTCCGGACTTGGGTGAGAGTCCCCTTTTGGGGTCTTACACACCTTCTTCCAGTAAAGTCCCTCACTGGGTCTCTCGTTCCCGCTGCCTCTCGTTGAGCGCCAAACTGTTGCGCTTACTGGAGCCCGATGTTGGACGCCAAACTGTTGCGGCCCGTACTGCCCGTTCCGGTCCGAGGGTCAGGGTCTAGCGAGAGAGAGAGAGAGTGGGGATAAAGGGGAAGAGACGTGAAGAATGGAGACAAGACAGAGATTCTGATCAAGTCTCGTTTATTGAAGGGAATTCTGAGCTATTTATAGGCTTTTGCCACGTGCCTTGTAGGCGCGTGGATACCACGTGCCTTGCAGGTGTTGATATGACGTAAGCCTTACAGGCGTCTATAGCGTGGACAGCACGTGCACCGCAATGCCTTGCAGACGTGGATAGCACGTGCGCCTTATAAGCATGTATGGTGTAGATAGCACGTGGACAGCACGTGAACTGCATTGCCTTGCAGGCGTGGCCACCACGTGCACCTTGCAGCTGGAGGCAGTAAACAGCAACACAAAATATGTGGGATATCAGAGTGTGCTTCAGCTGTTGTAGGCTATTGAAAACCAAATCTTTCATCAGGGTATATGGTTCCACATGGCTGCAAAGTTGATCTAGCCGCTTTCTGCTAAAGTCGGCTCCCAACAGCAAGGACCCTCTGATCAAGAAGCACCACCCTGAGAAGTTATGCTCCTGACACCTGAGCTAAGCCAGATTCCCCTGACCCTGGGCTCATTGCCAGCCCACTGGGCTTCCATTCTCAACCCTTTGTGGTGAAGACCCCCAAACTCTGGAGACCCTTCCTCAAGTCTCATGAAATCACGACCACCCAAAAATCACAAGAAACCATACCTGGATGTAATCAGCCAGCATTTAGGGGTCAACTATTCTTTAAAATGGCGACCCCAGACAAAGACATGCAGGCCTTATAGGGAACCAGAGGAATTCTCTAGAAGGATTAGGTAATCTACAATTTCATTGGTGGGCGCTAGAGTCTACAAACTTATATCATGAGCTATATCATGAGCTATAGTCTACATACCTATGTCATGAGCATTCAATCATGTGATGAACTAGGGCAGACCAGCACAGATGGCCCATTCTGAGATAAGACATTTCCCCATTTTTGTGGTAATTCCCAAGCTGTTCTTTGGGAGGGGGTTTTATGATCTTGTTTTTGCCTTTATGGTCTGTACCTAAAGCTGGCGTCTGATGACCTGGTTTCTGGGGCTTCTGGTCTATTCCTGTGTAGGACCTTGAAAGGCAGCCTGGTTTCTGGTTGAGCACAGGCTAGAAACCCTGGAGACCCTGGGTGATCACAAGGGGCCCCAGGAGACCCTGAGGGACCACAGGTGACCCTAAGAGACAGCAGGCATTTTGCCACGCCCCCAGACTCCAGGCTCCTGACACAAGGCCATAGTCCTCCATAGATTTGTGTTTTTCAGTCACGTAGGGCAACGACCCCAGACCCTCCACAGGTAGAGGATGTGACCTGTGGCCACTTAGCCTCAAGACAGATCTCTATTTTAATGAGGTACCTAAAGAAAGGCTTAACCAATTACGCTCTCCATCCCAGACACTACTCCCTCCAAAAGCTATTTAACCTTCAGGCCTACCCTGAGAAAGGAGAGTGGTTTCTCATCTACTTTCCACTACGACAATAAACATCTTAAAACCATAGACTGCTTGCTGCTTTTCATCTACACTGAGGAACAATGGAACAAGGCACAACCGGAACTTCTCTCCCCCTCTTCGCTTCAAACAGGGGCCAGTCCAGCCCGTGGGCCCCCACTTCATTCTCAGCTCTTCCACGGTTTCCAGCAGTGCCTGGGTGCCCAAGAGCCTGAGAACAGACCATCCCCTGCCGCCCTGCATGCCCTGGGACCCCCAAACTACCTCTGGCTCCCCCAGGACCTCAGACTGCGCTCCACCCCCCCTCCCCAGCGGTGTCCCCTCAGCTCCAGCTTGGGGTGAATGCCTCCCCAAGTGGTCCTAGCCCGAGCGTGCAGCTGTGGGACCCCCATTTATCTCAACATTCCTGAAGCTGGTGCCTTCGGTCTTTCTTGAAATCAGGCCTGGTCCTCAAAATGGAGACAGATTGGGTCTTTAAATGGGAACAAACTGGAGTTTATATTGTCCTTCCATGGGGCATTGTTATGATGGGCCTGACTGTGCTTTTGTTTAGAAGAATGTGGGTTTTGGAACTTTGGAAAACAGTGGAATGCGTTAAGCAGGGGCTTATGAAGGCCAGGCAATTAATGGAGTTTTGACTGATTTCTGACTCACAATAGGTCCAGTGTGTCCCTGAACTCATGCTGTGGTTATTTCCCCTGTTCCAGAATGTATAACTGGGATAGATGTATTTAGAAGTCA
This sequence comes from Arvicanthis niloticus, assembly GCF_011762505.2. Taxonomy (NCBI): domain Eukaryota; kingdom Metazoa; phylum Chordata; class Mammalia; order Rodentia; family Muridae; genus Arvicanthis; species Arvicanthis niloticus. Next base: position 5,594,399 of record NC_047675.1, on the reverse strand, counting down.
GCAGGATTCTCACATTGGTTCCCTGATGTGTGGAGTGAGGGCTATCAGGGTTGGAAAGGCTAAATGGAAGCCTTTAGAGTTACCTCTGCCAAAGAAAATGGTGAATCAAAACCAGTATCATATTCCTGGAGGAATTAAAGAAATCAGTGTGCCCATCAAGGATCTGAAAGATGCAGAGTGCTGACCCCAGCACATCTCCCTTTAACTCTCATATCTGGCCAGTGCAGAAGACAGATGTAGAATAACGGTTGAGTACCGGAAACTAAATCAGGTAGTAACTCTGATGGCAGATGCTGTACCAGATGTAATGTCCTTACTTGAGCAAATTGACACATCTTCCTGCACATGCTATTGATCTGGTAACTGCCTTTTTCTCAGTATCTGTTCATACAGCTACCAGAAGCAACATGCCTTCAGCTGGCAAGGCCAGAAGTATACCTTTACAGCTTAGCTTCAAGGATATATTAACTCTCCTCCCTGTGTCATAACTTAGAAGGGAACTTGGTTGGCTGTCCACAAAATATCACATTGGTACACTATATTAATGACATTATGCTGTCTGGACCAAGTAAGCAGAAGGTAGCAATCACTTTGGACTTGGTAACTAACACATATGCATATCACAGGATGGGAAATAAATCCAACCAAAATTCAAGGCATGATGGCCTATGCCTTTAACCCCAGCACTTGGAAGACAGAGGCAGGTGAATCTCTGAGAGTTCAGACAGCCAGAGGTTTTACACAGAGAAACCCATTCTTGTCTCTAAATAAATAAATAATAAATATCAAGGACCTTCTACCTCTGAAATTCTTAGGAGTCCAGTGGGAATACAGAGTTACTCCTTCTAAGGTGACAGATAAGTTATTGCATTTGGCCTATGCTGGTTTGTATATGCTCAGCCCAGGGAGTGGCAAGGGGCACTATTAGGAGGTGTGGCCCTGTTGGAGTAGGTGTGGCCTTGTTGGAGTAGGTTTGTCACTGTGGGCCTGGGCTTTAAGACCCTCATCCTAGCTGCCTGGAAGCCAGTATTCTGCTAGCAGCCTTTAGATGAAGATGTAGATTCTCAGCTCCTCCTGCACCATGCCTGCCTGGATGCTGCCTTGATGATAATGGACTGAACCTCTGAACCTGTAAGCCAGCCCCCAACTAAATGTTGTCCTTATAAGACTTGCCTTGGTCATGGTGTTTGTTCACAGCAGTGAAACCCTAACTAAGACAGAAGATGGTACCAGGACTGGGGTATTGCTGTGATAGGCCTGACATGCTTTTGTTTGGAAGAATGTGGATTTTGGGATTTGGGATTTGGAAAGCAGTGGAATGCTTTAAATGGGACTTAATGGACTATCCTAACAGGAATATGGAAGACTTTGTTACTGAGAGCGATTTGAATTGTGTGGATCTGGCCCAAGAGGTTTCAGTGGAGAATTTCAATATGTGGCCTAGAACTGTTTTGTGGTATTTTGAAGAATGTGGCTACTTTTTGCCCTTGTCTGAAGAGTCTGCCTAAGGCTAAAGTGAAGACACTCAGATTAATTCTACTGACAAAGGAAGTCTCAGAAACTTCTATCACAGACTTTGTTCTCTGGTTAAGTCTTGTGAAGAGCATTTTGAACAAGCATAGCAAGCTTAGAAAAGAAAAATATATGCTTTGAGTATTAAAGGGGCACCAGGATGTGAAATGGAGCTGGATCCTGTGTTTGAGGATATTAAATTGAATTAAGGGAGTAGTGTGACCTTGGAGCAAGATCCCACCCAGCTAAGTTTAGGTCCAAGCATGGTAGTACAAGCCTTTAATCCCAGGAGGCAAAGACAAGCAAATCTCTGAGTTGAAGGCCAGCCTAGAACAGAGCAGGTTCTAGGTGAAAACAAGCTTAAGTCCAGGCTTGGTGGACCACACCTTTAATCCCAGGAGACAGGCATGTAGATCTGAGTTCAAGGTCAGTTTGCAGAGCAAGTTCCAGGACAGCCAAGTTTAGCAGTGAAGGAGATGGAAAACAAAGCCGGTGATGATGTAATAGAACAAGGGGGCCATGTTACAGCAAGCAAGCAGCAGAACTCAGCAGCTTCAGCCATGTGGCTCTGGCTTAGAGTCAAGAATAGAAGGGGCAACTGGGACAATTGATGCTGGCTAACTGGATCTAAGAAGTTAGCAGTGATTAAGAAGAAACTAGCACCACTGAGGTGAAATCTTCTGGGACGTGTTTTCTTAGAGCACAAAGAAGCTGGTGTACCTCATGCTGCAGCTGAACTTGGTAATGTTTAAGAAGCACCCAGGTGGTACTGGTTTTGAAGGTAAGAAGGGGTCATGGAGTGCAGCTGAGGCTTGGCTCTGTGAGAGGCCTGGCAAAGCCATGAGTGAAGGTGCAGCCTCAGTTGCAATTGATGGCCCAGGACTGAAGGGGTCATGCAAAGGATTTGAGGCTTGGCACCATGAAGAGAGCCTATGAGAGGCTATTGGTGAAGCCTAGTTGCATCGAAAGACTCCAGTGTATTGGAGATGTCAGTACCATGGGATGATCACTGGATTGGATTGGATGGAGTAGATGATTGGCTGGATGGAAAGATCACGATTGGAAAATTGGTGATAAAGATATCTAGTGAGCCAGGCAATGGTGGCACACGCCTTTAAACCCAGCACTTGGCAGGCAGAGCAGGCGGATTTCTGAGTTCGAGGCCAGCCTGGTCTACAGAGTGGGTTCCAGGGCAGCCAGGGCTACACAGAGAAACCCTGTCTCGAAAAACCAAGAAAAAAAAAAAAAACATCTAGTGAAGAACTATGTGAACAGATCTCTCAGACTGCGCAAAGGATGTGGAGATACTTTATGCCCCATATCAATGCTCATTAAAGGTGACTTCAGCCGAGGAGTAGTTCAGTAATCAAGATTATGAGTCTGTTCTGCATCCCTGAGAGATCAGTAGTGGGTTGATTACAAGGAACTTTGCGTTCTGCACTGACCTGGTGTTTGAGTTGTGTTAGATCCAAGTGGACTCCACAACACTAGAAAAACTAGTTTGCATCCAGACAATTATCCCAGGAAATCTGGATTCCACATACCAATGCATGAAACTGGACCTCATTTTACACCAGACACCAAAATCTGTGGAAGACACGCAAGTGTGAGATCTGTAAGTAAGAAGTCCTTGGACCACCGGCTTTGGCAGTGACTTTCAGAATACCATACTATCAGAAGGCACCATGCAAGGTTCCAAGGTCTTACACACAGCTAGAGCAACCACATCAACAACCAGCATGATGATAACCCAAAGGATGCAGTAGTGGCACGCACACCCTGGCTGTAAACAACAGCCCTCTAAACAGACATAAGACTTGCTCAACAAGAGGGAAACCATGCCTGGTACTAGAAACTCAGCCAGTTACTCAGTGCTTGTGATTATTGAAGGAGAAGCTATACCATTAATTTAGTAAATCATCATAATCCCTAGTGTTGGAAGCCGACTTTAAGCAGAAAAAAAGCAGCTAGAAAGCAGCTATCAACTTTGCAGCCATCTGGAGCCATATACCCTGATGAAAGACTTGTTTTTCAACAGCCTACAACAGCTGAAGCACACTCTGATAAATATACTGTTTATCCCACATAGCTTGTTTTGCTGTTTAGTGATCCCAGCTGCATGGTGCACATGGTAAAATGTTTTCACCTGTGTTCTCCTGTTTGTGCTTATAAATACCCAGGATTTCCTTGTAAGGGTGGAGTGTAGTAGTAGTAGGTGTAGTGGGGTGTGTATGGTGGTCAGTAGGAGGTGTGAATATAGTCTGTTGGAGACAGTAAAGGAGACTTGACTACAGATCCTCTGGCTTGTCTCTATTCTTCGAGTCTCTTCCCCTTCTTCCCCCCACTCTCTCTCTTGCTAAACCCTGACCTGCGGAACAGAGTGGGCCACAACACCCTAGCAGAAAACTATAACCATTTGTCTTTTTTTTTAAGGTTTATTTACTTTATTTACATGCGTATGCTGCAGCTGTCACCAGAAGAGGGCATCAGATCCCATTACAGATGGTTGTGAGCCACCCTATGATTGCTGGGAATTGAACTCAGGACCTCTGGAAGAGCAGTCAGTGCTCTTAACCACTGAGCCATCTCTCCAGCCCACCATTTGTGTTTAAACCCATAGATAAGTGTAGTTTTTACCCCTCATCAAGGAAACTTCTCTGCAACAGATGGAGACCATTACAGAAAACCATAATCAATCAAAATGTAGAGTTGCTGCAGAGCCCAGTCCCAATGGACACATCTTTAAAACACTTCCATACCTACAGCTGAGGCAAGCTGAGAGAAGCAGAAAGGTTGTAAGAATCAGAGGATCTGGGAGTTTGCTTTGAGATTGTCTCCTAGTGATGTATGAAGTGTCACCAACATGACAGCCCAAACAAAAGCTGAACAAGGACAACACCAATGGACAAACAAGGAAAAGACCCACAGGCCTCAACCCTATACAACTACAAGCAACTAAGGAAAGCTTGAAAAATGTAAACAGCATGCTGGACATTGGCTATACAACAGTGGGGCCAACACTGGCAACCATTTTCCTGGAGGATTAACCAGGTGGCACCTTCTCAGCATCTGGGAAACCCAGAAGCAAAACAGCTTTTGAAGCAAGATCCTTGGGAGTTGGGGTAGGGGCCGCACCTTGGCTGTGACCAATAGCTAGGATCAGGCAGTGAAAGAATACCAAGAATAGGGCAGGCTGCTGGAAACCAGGACAAAAACACCTTGTACTTAGTGTTGAGCATCATAAAAGCAACGTTAACCTCACAGGTGAAGGAGTGAGACTGTAATCGTACAATGAATTATGCAAACCCATGGGATGGTGCAGAAAGCCTCCATCCGAGACTGAGCACAGCCCTGCCCACATCCAGTGCCCACTCCTGTCAAGTTTGTTGCTGTTCTCTATCGCCCCCTGGCCCCCATTGATTTTCCTTTCTCTAAGGAAAATAACGCTGGGCTGGTTTGCAGAGTCTCTGTGTCAGCCTCCTCAGAGCTGGGGCTGTTCTGTTACCTAAAACTTAACCTCTCTCCCTCTCCTGTCCTCATCATCCCACTCTCCTACTTCTACTGAACCAGTATTCTCTTCTTCCTTCCTCATCATACCCACAGGAGCAAATATACTGGTGTACAAAGTACTCTCAGCACCCATTTACTTCCTAAGATAGTAAAGGACGATTAGGTCTTATTTGACTGTATGGTATTTTCACAGTCGGCCTACCCCTTGATAGCAATTATTGTTGTAGACACATTGTCAGAAAACTAGGACCAGGCCAGCAACAGTAATCTAGAAGAAGAAAACAACATCTCAACTTTGTTAGACCCATATCTCTCTTGGACACTACGAACACTTCCACTAAAAGAATAAAGGTAATATAATTTTTAAAACATTATTCTTTGGTTTATTTTGGTGAGTGTGCATATGTGTGCCCAGTGCTTGAGATCTGATGAGGGAGTCAGGCCCTAGAACTAGAGTTACAGACTGTTGTAAGCAACATGTGGGCCAGGAACCAAACTCAGGTCCTCTGCAAGAGCAACAAATGTTCTTTCTGTCATATTTTTTATTCTATGTGTATGGATTTTTCACCTACCTGTAAGTCAATAAACCAGTGTGCATGCCTGGTGCCAACAGAAGTCAGAAGAGTGTATTGGATCCTCTGGAACTGGAATTGCAGACTGTTGTGAGCTGCTATGTAGGTGCTGGGATCCAAAACCCAGTCCTCTGCAAGAACAGCCAGTGCTCTTAAAACTGTTGAGCCAGGTCTCTAGCTCTAAGATAATACAAATAAAAGAAATCCGCTAACAAATTAACAACAGAGGCTTAAGTTCAAGGCAAAACCACAGGACACTAGAATACTAAGCAATGTAGTTAAATGACCTCTCAGCCCATAGGAGCTATGCCCAATGAGAGCTGAGGAACCTCCTAGAACTCAAAGCTGCAAAAGAAAAGGTCACGTGATAATAAAGCCTGGCTCATCAAAATAGCAGGCTGAAGGAAAATGGTTCCCACGGGCTCAAAGGAAAGAGCTATCAGTGCACTTAACCACTGAGCCATCTATGTAGCCCACAAATCAAAGTTTTAAGTCAAACAAAAAAGTCACAAATTAATCCCAACACACAGTGAGTGACTTCAATATTCCAGTCTAACAGATCATCTTGACAAAAAGTAAACACCTCAGATAAATGACATCAAATATCAATCGACCATACAGAACAGTCTATCTAAACACTTCTGAGTAGACATTCTCAGCAACCTACAAAACTAACTCTAAAAAGACCATAATAGATCATGTACTAGGATATAAAGCCTTAATAAACATATGGAACTTGAAATAACTTCTTTTATTTTGATCATGATGCTAAAAGTCAATAGCAAGACTTGCAATGCTACAGAGAGCATGCAAACTGTGGAAATTCAATATCACACCATTGAATAATGCAGAGTCTGTGAAGAAATCAAGAACGCAATAAAAGCTTAGAATAAAAGCAAAAGAAAAACATAACATACGTATACCTATGGGGCATAACAAAAGCATTCCCAAGAGTTGTAGGTAAATATGCCCGCATTAAAAACAAACCAACAAACAAAACAGACGTTCTCGAATAAGTAACAATGCACCTTAGAGTCTTGAAGAACTAAGAGCAAGTCAGACCCAAAACAGTGGTTGAAAAGCGGTTATTAAGATGAAGGCAGAAATTACTCAAACAGAGGAGATCGAGTGAGGCTGAGTTGGTTCTGAGTGGATGGGATGAGGGTACAGCTTACCACATGTTTGACTAGCGTGCCCAACACGCGGAGCTCGGGCCCCAGGAGTTTACTCATAAAATGTGATGTCTGCATCGAGGGAGTAGAGATAAAAGATTCAGAAATTAAAAAGTTATCCTCAGATATGTAGCTAATTTGAGACCAGCCTGGGATACATAAGACCCTGTCCAAAAATAAGTGTAGGAAGGAGGGAACACAGAAAGAAAGGAGAAGAGAAAAAAAGAGAGAAGAGATGGGGACAGAGAGAGAGAGGGAGACAGGGACAAAGATGCACACAGGGCAAGGACTTTCTGAAATGTGCTAGATCACTCAGAAAATAATATCAACAATTAAAAATGGGCTCCCATGAAGTTACAAAGCTTTGCAACAGGACATTCAAATCAAAATCTGAATTTACACAAATTCTGCGTTAGCACTTTAAAGCTTCTGTTTGCTATCAATGTTTAACTTTCTTTTTGCCAAAGCAGAGAAGGAAACATTCCCTTCTGAGGACACGTCTCCCTACACCCTTTGATACACCCAACAGAAGCCGGCTCTGGTTCATAGCCACGCTGCCACACTTTTACACATTGCCCCGTTGGAAGCTAAGATCTGGAAACCTCAAACATTTGCTTAACTGAGATGACCAAGAGGCAGACACCTTCTAAATCACTACAAAGTCCCAACAAAATAGATTCCTAATCTAAAGAAACAAAAGACACATCCTTGTCTAGAAAGCAAAAGTCTCCATTTTAAAAATAATATTCCATACACTTTAAGACTTTCCCATGGGCTTTATTAATGCCACCCTTTACACATGTTGACGATTCCAAGGATTTCATGCACTCGTTGCGCAGCTGCAGTCTCACTGCCTCACGGTAATGCTGACGTTGCTCTTGTGATGCTCGACACTGAGTACAAGTTCCTCTCCCGCCTGGACTTGGATGGGATGATCCAGAACCACTGCAGCTTGTTTCCAGTGGGAGGCTTCACCTGACGTATCCAACCTGACCTCGTCATCCAGGCACAAATGAAACCAAAATGGAACAGCGGTCACACGTCCAGACCTGCACACGCGGACCTGCAGGAAGTAAGTTTTGAACATTCCATCAAGGAAAGGTAAGTCTGTTTTCCTTTTTAATCAATTTGAATACAAAATCTAAAACTATATCTAAGCACGCATTCTAACTTAATTATAACTAATGTTAGACACTAACATTTATCTAGAGTGATCATCTGTAGTTACCCTTACCTTTACTTCTCTATTGGAAGTGTTCAAATATGGAGTCATCAGATCTAATCTCAACAGTTCCACTGGCTGGCTTAAAGGGACACATGGCAAAGAAGATAAATCCAAGCATACCCGGATAGGCACCTGAAAAGAGAGCCAGTTTCACTTTGATCGTTTTCACAGCCAGGGCTCCGCTGTCCTCAATCTGTAGCCAGCTCCTCTGATGATGCTTTCTATGGCCTTGTTATGCTATGCATCAGTCCTACGGCATGAAGCCTCATGGCCAGTCGGCACGTTGCTCTGCTTTGTTACCTACAGGCCTTTTTCTTGGATGGAAACACACTACACTTTCAAGTGGCCAAACCATTCCAAAAACATTTATACCTTGAACACATGTAATAACAAGCAAAAAATCTAACAGTTAGTATTTACTGTATTTGATCAGAGACACCAAATTTAGCCAGGCATGTTGGCACGTGTCCTAAATCCCAGCACTCCAGAGACAGAGGCCAAGACAGTTTTATGAGAGGCCAGCTTGGTCTAATAGTGAGTTCCAGAATAGCCAAGTCTACTCAGGGAGATCTTGTCTCAAGCAAACAAACAAACAAACAAGCAAACAAACAGCACACAAATTCATCCGAACAGATTCACCCAGGAAAATGAGCTCTCTTCTACAAAGCTGTGCTTCTCTAAACCTTGGCTACAAACTCGAGTCACTGGGGGAGTCTGAAAGCTGCTCAGGGCATACACCATGCCAATCTGTCATCAGGTCCAGGACTCTGAAGCCTCTTCCTTGAGTGAACTAAAAAGATGGTGCTACTTAGAAGATGCTTTCCTTTCTTTCTTTCTTTCTTTTTTTTTTTTTTAATGTCTTCATTTTTTTAATTTATTTTTTATTGGATATTTTATTTACATTTCAGATGTCATCCCCTTTCCCCATTTCCCCTCCCTAGAAAACCCCTATCCCATACCCCCTTCTCCTTTTTGCTTTTATACAATTTTATTAATGTTAACCAATGGCTTCATAAGTTTGGTAATGCTCAATATCAATCAAAAGTATAACCTAATACCCAATCTAGATATATCAACTATCTTTGACTGGCGGAGACATGTGAATATCCACCTCCATGTCTGGCCCCCCTCTCTCTTTCTCTCTCATCACCTAGCTCCTCCTCTCCTTCTCCTCTCCTTCCTCCTCCTCCTCCTCTCTGTACTCCTCCCACCTTAGCTCCTCCTACATATCACCCTTCCTGTTAAAATAAAACTTTTCTCTCAAAATACAGTTAGAGCATAACTATACTAATTTATGTCAGTAAGGTGCAAGATAGACCTAATACCCAGTCCATCGTTTTGTTGACTAAGCAGAACCTCTGTCATCTCTCCTAAATAAAAGACTTAGTTCTGAGGCTGGCTTTTATTCTTGGCTTTAGAATGAATGTCAGCTGAAAACCATCCTCTCAAATGTTTTCTCTCAAAGTAAATAGCAAGGATTGGCTATGAGACTTTTAAGTTTTCAACCCCATCAGAACTCCAAAATGACTGAGTTAACTGAGATTATGGGAAGCACAAAGCATGATGCTTTCCTTTCTTGAGAGGCTCAGTGCAATCTTCGTGAGACTGGCCAAATCCACCAATCTCTCCTCGGCACTCAGTCTTCCTTATGCCAGGACTGAGAACTACATTGCCACTTCTCCCTGCCTGGACTGAAAGGCTCATGGCTCTACTGTGCCACACTGCCTGTCCCCACTTTTGTTTCAGCCTAACCTCTTAGGCTCTCCTGTCACCATCACACTAGTGTGCAACACCTTGCAAGTTCTCTACATTTAGTTCTCAAACCTTTCTCTGCACACCCCTAATGTGCCACCCACTCTGGCTTTAATGACATCTATGATCCTGACTGCCAACTTCACATGCTCAGCCTAGCTTTCTTTGAATCCTTACCCAGGTGCTCAATGACCCCGACACCTCTTACACACAATACAGCTCATCACTCCACTGTTTCCATACATCATAAATGGGAACCATTCCTTCCTCTCTCACATTCTATATCCAATCTATAAAACTCCTCCCTTTAAAATCTATCCAGTTCCAGCCTAAGCACCAGCTCTCCTTGAGTATTATGATCACGCCTCTGACTGCTTCACACGCATTTTATTCCTAACAGTCACCAAAGAGACCTTTTCAAAGCAGGTTGTGACATCAGTCCACATCAGGCCCAACCCTGTGATGCTGCCTAAGGATCCTGATTTACCCCATGGGGCATGATCCACACCATGTCAGAGATTTTCATACCGGGTTTGGGGTCATTTAATTCCATTTCTGGAATCAGGAATGGCATCCTCTAGGTCTTGAGGGCAAGGAGGGCATCTGACTATAAAGTGTTAGTGCTGCAGTTGGAGGTGTTGCCTTCTGTCTGCCAAGGAACAACCAGTTGACTGCAGAGTCTGTAGGCCCTGTCTAAGCCCTGATCCTGAAGGAGAGTAAGGACAGGTTTTAGGCTGAGACTTCAGCTCTAAAAATGTCTAGTGGAGCCAAACATGTCTGGCAGAGACTATGGGCATTCTTTCTCAAGGAGCTGACAACCCTGACTGATGTGCCCATTTTCAGCTGCCACCATTGTTCTTCTGACCTGAGTCAATCTACCAACATCCTTCAGAGTCAGAGGCAACAGAGGTTAGGAGGCTTCCTAGCCACAGCAGGCAAGTCTGTGGTGCCCACTGCCTTCTCTGCTAGGATTCCTAACTTCCCTGTCAGGCTCACACAATTTTAGATGCTCTTCTCATTGGCTATAGTAGAACAGTAGTTTGAATGGATGTAGACGCTTTCTTGGGAACCCCTGCCTGGCTGTCAGCAGTCAGAGTTAATGTGATGTCTCCAGGCCCATTGTCTCTGGGTTGGCTGCCAACCTGTGGAAGGTTGACCACACTGGCCATACTCTTAATCCATCTTTCACAGAGAGACCCTGTTCCCATCACACACCTTTGAGTTATACTGGGATGTCTGGTTTGCAGAATTGGTAGCAATGTATGTGGTGACAGCAGATTCTTGATTTTTCTAGTTCAAGCCTCCTATGAGGGAAACATTCTTGATCTAATCTAAGGTGGCATATTGGACATACTAGAGCTGTAAGGCCGGTCATTTATGGAGGCATGACTCCTCCCTGGAGGGTGTGTACCACAGGGTAGGACTTAATTGGGGTTCATGCTTCCTTCTACCATGCCAGCATTGGGAAAAGCACTAGAGTCTGACTGCCTGGGCCTACCTCCACAGCTTCTGTGGATTTCTGTATGTCTATACTCTTGCACATATATGTACACAAGTCACACAAGTATAAAAGTGGAGATTAGAGGTAGATACTGGGCGTCTTCTTCAATTTCCCTTCTGCCTATTTTTACTAGAGGGTTAAGATGGAAATTTCTGCTGTCATGAACCGTGTTCCTCAAACTGTGAGCCAAATGACCCTTCCCTTTAAGATGCACTTGTCAGGTGCTTTGCTGTAGCAGCTAGTAACTAATATATACGTGCAATGCGGAGGTGGGGCCATATGTCTACAATTCTAGCCCTTGGGAGATGGAAACAAAAGGATCAGGAGCCCAAGGTTATCCTTGGCTACACATTGAGGCCCTCTGGACTACATCAGACCCTATCTCCAAAAATAAATAAATAAATAAATAAATAAATAAATAATAAAATGAAGAGGGCATATAGTAGGTGCTCATGAATATTTGTTGAATAGTTGTTAACGTATTATATTCTTTTAACAATCTCTGATGTTATTTCATTGATTGACACAGTTTTCTAGTGGTCAATCATAATAAGAGAGAAGACAATACCTAAGGCAATGGGTAAACAGACTGTAAAATATAAAACTGCCAAGGAAGGATAAGGAGTGTCCTTAGATAAGTGGTCAAGTGACCGTAATAAACGGGCCAACTGTAGGGTGTTACGTATGTTCTGCAGAAACACGGTGGGTAGGACTTAAGCAAGGTATGCTTGCCCAAAGAACACCGGAGGATGGAGTGCAATACTTACATTATATGAAAACTATACAGACCACAAAGGGAAGAGTGGTCACGAGTGGGAGATACTTGAAAAGGCAACAGGACCAGTGTCTTGTAGACCTGGACAGAATTAAGAGCTGTTGGAGTCAGGATCAAGTGGGAATAAAATAGAAAGATAGAAACTGGGGAGATGTTCCAGCAGTTAAGGGTGTTTACTGCTCTGGCAGATGCCCAGGGGTCAATTCCCAGCACCCACACGGTGGTTCACAACCATCTGTAATTTTAGTTCCAGATCTTATCTGCTCGTCTAGACTACGTAAGCAATGCACACACAAGATACACATGCATACAAACACTCACACACTAAAATAAGGAAATAATTCTTTCAAAACATTACAATAGAAAAATAGATGGTGGCAGTTTGGGCCCATGAACACAAACAGCTTAAACATCTCTGACTTGTGCTAAGTGTATCCTCGTTATTAAATCTTCACAAGAGAGATATTAAACTAACTATAAAACCTTGGTTAGCCACTTTTCACCTCCTCACCAAAAAAGTAGTTAATTAGCTTATTCCTTACGTAGGTTCTGTCAAGGAAGACTACTGGCATCCTCAAAAGCTTGCTAGTTAGAGCCTTCAGACAACATTTCTCCAACTTTGTACTCAGCATCCTGCTTCACTCCGTCTTCAAGCCCAGGCGGCTTCCCCGGGCATTCTATCTAGACACACATTAAACGCACAAGTGTGCAGCTGTGTGAGCGGGGTCACTCTCTTTCTAAATGCAGACTCCTTCCCTCTTGAGCCCCACGCATCTCTGCTATGAAGACAGACGGCCAGACCTGGACTCAGCTGCCCATGCCATCAGTAGCCAATCTGAAGTTTCAATATAGAAGCTCAAGCTTCACATCCAGTCTTCTGAATGCTTCTCTGTTACAAAAGTACAACTGTTTACTGCATGTCTAAAACCTCTTGTTCTTTTATTCTATAAGAGTGACTCAGAGCAAACTCTATTAACTTTCGTCAGTATCCATGACCGAAGTCCTTGGTTATTCTAACCCTCGGGTTGGTTTTCATCCCTGACATGTTTCTTTACTCCAGGAAACTGACAGCCCTTTTTATATAACTAAACCTGCTAACTAGGTAAAAACTCTAAAGGAGAGACAAAGATACTGGGAGACATTGACATCCTGGCTGAACAGTTCTCTAGACACTTACCTGAAACTGGTTAATAAAAGGTGCTATGTTTAACCCAAGAGTATGTTCTGTCCCTTGAACAGCACTTTCTTCTACCAGCGTCTGTGACTGGACAAGCATCCCAAACATCAGCACGTACTGGGGGAAGATCTTACCTCCAGACTGCAACAAACACCTGAAAAGGGGAAATAGTTTAAAAAGCCTTTTAATTCCCTGCATTTTATAGATATACGCAAGCATCGTGAGTTAATGAAGCATAGATGGCATGTAGTCTGATAGACCTTGTCACTACTGGTTAGTAGCTCAGAAGTTAAACCACTAGAAACAATTGCCCAAATTGTTTGTTTGTTCGTTCGTTTGTTTGTTTGTTTGTTTGTTTTTTGAGACAGGGTTTCTCTTTGTAGCCCTGGCTGTCCTGGAACTCACTCTGTAGACCAGGCTGTCCTCGAACTCAGAAATCTGCCGGCCTCTGCTTCCCAAGTACTGGGATTAAAGGCGTGCGCCACCACTGCCCAGCAGGTAAATTCTTAATAACAGGCCACAATCATTAATGGTGAACGATCCTTACATGGAAATCAAAATGCTCCAAAATTTAGCACTTTTTGAACACTCATACAATCAGGTACGTGGGAAATTCTATGTAATATAAGTAATATATGACTTCATGAATAGGTTTCCATAAAAACATAAGTACATGAAAAATACTGTGAGTCTGCTTTAAGACTGTATATAGATGCATATGAAACATGAATAAATAACATGTATAAACTTAAGCTTTTTCCACACGCTATCATATGTGTAATCAGCTGACACTGCTGACCAACACTGCTGGCCCCAAGCATTTCAGGCAAGGTCAAAAGTCTGACTGGGAAAAAGGTCTCATCATCACTAGGAATGGCTCAGTGCACGAGGGTATGAAGTGTGTGCTAAGTTCCCTGAACTACTCTGCAACTTCTCTGAACTTCTGAAATGATTCACTTTCTATAAGGGATTAAACCCTCCAAATGCAAACATGTATGTAAACTGAAATGGTCGAGGAAGGAAAGCAAAACTTAACAGATGGCTCTCTGACGCAAGCGCACTTACAGCAACCACACTTGGCTCTCTGAGGCAAGCGCACTTACAGCAACCACACTTGGCTCTCTGAGGCAAGCGCACTTACAGCAACCACACTTGGCTCTCTGACGCAAGCGCACTTACAGCAACCACACTTCCGTCCCCTCACTCTGCCTTTGGTGCCACAGGAACGCTACTGACAGTGCTACTGACAGTGCTGCTACGGCATGAAAAGCACTTTACGCAGCCTGTACCTGGACAGAGACTCATGAGCAGAAGACAAGTGCCTGGTGGGACTCCCTGCATGTGGGGACCAGGCGCTCCTGTAGCAAGGACTTGGAGGCCATGCCAAGGCAGAATCCGTTTCAAATTTTGGAAAGTTGAAGTAAATTGGCAGAAAATTAACAAGTCAATAGGCTAATTTCCTAATGCTCATAGGCGATAGTAATGGCTTTGTTATTAAGTAATTTCACTAATTGAGACTGGCTACTGGCTTTCCCTTGAACTCAAACAAGCTGTTAGGAACAACACGAATGAGCAAGTCACAGACACCTGGATGGATGAGAGTCAGCCTGGTAGTGTGAGTTCATGAATGTGAAACTCAAGAAAAGCGCCAAGAATGGTAACAGTGCACACTAACTTGTTATTTTACTGTTATTAAATGGATCACTTACCAGGCACTGACACCATACTAGGTTTCTCTTTGCAGTACTGGGCATACCAGGGCAAGCTCGCCACCACCAAACCACATCCCTACCCCATAAACTTTTTGACTTTTACCCAAACAAGTACTTTCCCTTATTTATTAAAAACATCTCATACCAAACTGGAAAGAACATTTCTCCAAAATCAATTAATTCTCCAGAGGCTGGAGAGATGGCTCAGCGGTTAAGAGCACTAACTGCTGTTCTTTCAGAGGTCCTGAGTTCAATTCCCAGTAACCACATGGTGGCTCACAACCATCTGTAATGGGATCTGATGCCCTCTTCTGGCACACAGGTGTATGCAGATAGAGCTCTCATTCACATACATACATACACACATACATTCCAACGTTAGCCAAGTGGCTTATGATCCCAGTCAATTCTAACACTATCCACCTGTATCACACAAGTTCAAGGGCTCAGGCCCATATGACTGCCCCTGTTCAGATGCCAATCCTAAACCCCAGGTGTGTGGTGTACTGCAACCACTAATACACATGTGGCATTCGTACAACTCCCTCTTTGAGGGAGGTATCTGATAATCTGCTGATGTAGCTCACAGAACTAAGAAAAACACATTACCTCAATGTAATATTAACACAAAGGATAAAACTCAGAAACCGGAGGCTGAAGAGGTGGCTCAGCTGTGAGGAGCATTTGTTGCTCTTGCAGAGGACCCTATTTCAATTCCTAGAACCCATTATGGTAATTAACAACCATCTGTAACTCCAGTTCCAGGGGATCCAACATCCTCTTATGATGTCTTCAGGCACCATGCATGCATGTGGTACAGTAACAACTCATATCTAGGTTAGTTAATCAGGAAACACCTCCAATTGTGTGGGCATCTTGTTAATTTGAGCATTACCAAACTTATAAAGCCTTTAAAAAATCTAAGCCTTAGAGTCTCATTTTCTACTGGGCCCACTCGGATGGCGGGATGCTCTGGGCTCAGCCCAGCCTTGTGGAGACAGTGTGGGAGATTGGCAGAGCCATCTCCCTCCCACGCTGGCGCCTCGTGGGTGGCAGGGCCAGTGTTTCTGGCTGGCTGTTCCTAGCTGTGGCACGCGCGCACATGGCCTCTGGCAGTTTCTAGCTGCAGCGCACACGTGGCCTCTGGCCGCAGAACACGGCAGCAGAGCTAAGCAGAGCCACCGACACTGATTTAAATTATTACAGCAACGTGGTACAAATACATGCATGCAGGCAAAGCATACTTAAATGAATCCTAAAAAAAATAATTTAAAGATAAACAAACTCGTTGAGAAATGGCCAAACAAGACATACATAGAGCAATGATTTATACTAACACTATGTCTGATCTTGGTTTTCTGTTGTTCTGTTGTTTGTTTTTAGCACAAATCTCCTTAAGCATAGGAGTCTTAACATAGTCAAAAGAATGTTAAGAGCACCTTCTGTTACAGAAGCCATCTCAGGATCTAGGGACTCCTAGACTCTCAGAAGGAAGAAGGAATGATAGAGTTGGACCTTTCTGCCTTATTCCCCTGCCTGGCCTCAAAGCCAGACTGAGTTATCACTAATACCCATGACGCCATACACATAACGAAGCCCCGTGGAAACCCCAGGGATGGAGTTGAGAGCTTCTGTGCACTCAGCGTGTGCAGGTCACTGGACAGTATGTCCGGAAAGACCATGGACATGCTGCACCCTTCCATGCGCCCTGCCCTATGCAGCTCTCCTGGCTGCTCACCTGCATCCTCCATAACAAACAGGTTAATCTAAGGCAAACATTTCCCTAAGTCCTGTGGGCTGCTGTAACAAATTCAACCAAATCTGAAGAGTTTTATCCACTGAGGAACCCTTCAATCTGTATCTGGCAGTTTAGAAGTATAGATGACAACCTACTGTGTGCATCTGGGTTTTGAAGTTGGTGGTTCTCCTATAGGTTCTACCTCTACCTCCAGACAGCAGTAGCAGAACTGAACTGAATCAGAGAACGGCAGCTGGTGTCTGGAAAGGAACTGGTTGGTGTGGGAGGTAAATCCCTGTACAGCTATTACCAGAGTACTGAACAAAAGGTGGGTCAGAGGAAGAAACAGTCCTTTAATGGAGAGGGCACTCAGAGTGACCCCCCCCCCCCGGGTTGGGGCACATTACTTTCCCTCCCCTATTTTGATGTGTTCACCCACTCCGGAAAGCTTGTGAACTTTCTATTCAGAGCTTTTGTGAAGACTCGTTTGGTTATTGGTGATTAACTCAGTTTTAAGGAAGATCTAAATTGTCAACAACAGTCTAATCTGGCCCACCAGCCTCCACCCCAAACCTGCCTAGAGGCCCTCACAGAACAAACCATGATGTCAAGGCATGGTTAGAAAGTAAGACATTCATTCGTCTCACCCCGTTTGCCCACAGAATTTTAAAAAAGAAAAAAAAATTAAGAAAGAAAGAAAAGAAACCCCAACTCCCCCTGGCACTTGTGGTTCTGCTCACCTGGATATTGCAGCCTTTTCCATGATCTCCTGCTGGATGAGCCCAGATGGCTCAATGACATCTAATATAATTATGCTCCACAGTTTGTCTGATTTGGGCCTTTGCAACACAGCAGCTTCATCCTCTATATGTCGCAGCCAAAACTCAAGTGTTTCCTTGGGGAAGTGATTGGCTTCAGATATGAGGTCCAAAGCGACACAGTGCTGGTCTTTCTCCACCGAACTGTAGGGCTTAACCTGACCAAGTGTTCCAGCAAGTATAGGCAATAGAGAGAAGCCTTCAGACACATCCAGCACATAGAAAGGATCAGAGGTGCTCGGCGCAGTGTTACTCTGTCCACTCTCAGAGTTCATCTCCATGTACTGACAGTGAGTGTCCATGGGCTGGCACAGCGGCTCTGGGGCCAGTGAAGACAACACCTTCCTCATTGCCGTCTTAAAGCCTTCATGATACGGGATGTTATTAAGCAAAGCAATCTCGGTGGGCTCTAACACACAGGTCTGCTCCAGAGCTTCTGGTCTACTGGTCTGAAGGTTAGCTAGAGCACTACAGAGTTCAGCCTCATTTCCTAGAGAGAGTAAGTCTGTACTGTTGGTAGAACTTCTTATAACTTCCATTTCATGTTCCAAATGCAAGATACTGATCCCCTGGATTCTTAGGTAACAATCGTGACAAGATGCCTCCATTGTCACTCGATCACCAGGCTGTATGCAGTAGTCTTCATTTGTAAGAAAGGAAAGGAGGGGGAAAAAATAAATACACACACACACACACACACACACACACAAACTGGCTGTCTTAGTTAGGATTCCTATTACTGCAGCAAACACCGTGATCAAACGTACATTAGGGACAAAGGGTTTATTTACTTGGCTTACATTTCTGTATCACAGCTCATCATTAAAGGAAGTCAAGACGAAAACCTGGAAGCTGAAGCAGGGGCCAGAGTGTGCTGCTTTCTGGCTTCCTCAATCTTTCTCTCTCTTTCCTCTCTCTTTCTTTCTTTCTTTCTTTTCTTTTCTTTTCTTATCTTTTCTTTTCTTTTCTTTCTTTCTTTCATTTATTGGAGGCAGGTTCTTTGTGTGGCCCTGGCTAACCTGGAACTTGCTTTGCTGACCAGGCTGGTTTCAAACTCACATAGGCACGCCTCCCTCTGCCTCCTGAGTGCTGGGGTTAAAGGCATGTACTACTGCCACCCAGCTCACTCTACTTTCTTATAGAAACTAGAACCACACCCCCAAAGAGATGGAACCCCCACAATGGGCTGGGCCCTCCCCCGTCAGTCACTCACTATGACCATGCTCTACAGGCTTCCCTACAGTCCCATCTTGTACAGGCATTTTCTTAACTGAGGTTTCCTCCTCTTAGAAGACTCTAGCTTATATCAAGTTGACATAAGACTACCCAGCACAACTTACACCTTATCAACTTAGCCGAGACCAGGACAACACACGGCTGCTGCTGTTCTTGGTAGTTATACCATGGTACTGGCATCTCCAAAATGCTGGGGTTTCTTGCTGCAAGTGGGTACATTTCAAACTTGCCATGTGACTGAAGCTGGCCTGACACTCCTGGTTGTCCTCTCTCTAGGTGCTAATTGTTGGGATGACAGACACCCATTATAATGCCCAGGTGCATACTGTTTTTACCACAATCAGTAGATGTGCTTCCAAACTGAGGAAGACCTGGGGGTAAAGGAGGCTTTGTCTATAGGCAAAGACAAATGAAATCAATATAATTTGATTTAATAAAGCCTCATTTGAGCTTAAATACTCTCTTCTCTAAAGGTGATTTACAAAAGAATAAAGTACAACACGACTGGATGTATCCAATACTCCTCCCGCATCTGGAAGCATGCATGTTTGGGGATTTAAGGAGACCAAGTCCTGCAGTGAGGACCACTCTGTGCTCCTCTGTGAGTTTTCACACATGGTCCATTTCTACACCATCCATGTACGACTACTGTTCATCCTGTTAGTTCCAGATGAAAATACAATCTACCCCTAGGTATGGTGGGACATGCCTGCAGTACCAGATGGGAAGCTGAGACAGAAAGATCAATTGATCATAAATTTTGACTTACAACCTTAACTCCCTGAGTTCAACCCCTAGAGACCAAGTAAAGTAGGACACAGTTGTCCTGTGACCACATGCAACCATGAGATATGCGTTCCCTTAAGGAACATCTCACACATCACATGAACAAACACACACAAATATTTGTAATTGAAAAAAAAAAACCAAAGTTGTTATTTTTGTGTTTAAGCATTTAAAGCCTGAGAATTCAAGAAATATTTAAATTACTGTTAAGAGAATGAAACTAAAAACACACAGATTTTAAAAATGTAACTTGCTGAGAGCCAAGCTTTATTTATTTATATATTTTATCATTCCTACAATACTCTAGGATAGACAGCACCATCCGTTTTTCAGATATGACATAATAAAAGTTCTGAGTACTCACCAGCAAGGCCAGCCAGCAAAGTCATTCAATAAGAGAACCAAGATCTGAATACAGACCTTCAGACTACAGATTCCAGTTTACTGGCCTTAGCGAATCAGATCCTTGATTAAGAGACTACACAGAAATGTATTTCCTTCCTGTTTTAAACAGGTAGAGCTTTTCCATGAACTTAACTGCCAAGAACATTGAAACCCAACAAATTGCTTTAAACATTCTTCCTAGACATAAAATATCATTAATACAGACTTTCCCCAGAGAAGTTTATGGATCTCCAAATTCTCTTAAAATGGCAAGACTCTGTACTTCTAGGACTGTATACATTTTAATTTCTACATTTATTTACTGGGGTGGGGGTGGGGGTATGCGCCTGCCCTGGCATCTATGTAGATCAGATGACAAGTTGGGAGTCAGTTCTCTCCTTCCACCATGTGGGATCCAGAAATCAAACTCAAGTCATTAGGACTGGCAGCAAGCATGCACCTTTTACCCATTGAGCCACCTCTCCAGCCCCACTACACACGGCAATACAAATGTCATCTATGGGTTAAGTACTCCTGTACTTAATACTTTTATAACCCTTTTTGTTTAAAAAAAGATGAGGCAGTACTCACTTCTGAAGCACTTATGCTAAAGTTAGAGCAATACTGAGCACATTAGCACAGTTTCTGAGCAAGAACAACAGGCAAATTCATGAAGCGTCTCACTTTTCATCTTCTTTAAAGCAGCATTCTTTCACCTACTGACAACTAACATTTGAAACTATCAAATAATTAATGAGAGTTATAGCTGAGGGGCATGAGGTAGAGTAATTCTTAAGTTTTTACTTTAGAGACAGGGTGTCACTATGTAACCCTGGCTGGCCCCAAACTGCTTCCCGAGTGCTGGGACTGAAGTTACGTGACACTGCACACAGCATTTTTTGTTCTGTAACAGACTGTCTTTACCTACTCTTCTGGTAATTTCATATACACAAACAACTCATCCCAGGCCATCTCGTTCCAGGCAACTCAGTGCCCCCTCCAGGACGCTCAGCTCCTTTCTCCCACTTTCCAGAGTAATGGTTTGATCCCTCTTAGTATTTTTTGAAACTGAGTCTCAATATGTAGCCCTGGGCAGCCCAGACCTTGCTACATAGACCAGGCTGGCCTTGAACTACCAGAGATTTGCCTGTCTCCCAACACCCTGCCATGCTGTGATTAATGGCATACAATGCTGTAGCTGGCTTTAATCTCTGTACTAAACTACACACTTGCTATTTAAATTTACTTTGAACAAAGGAATCTATAATTCTGAAATATTTAAGTAACACTTGTTTTGCTGAACACTTCATCTCAAAAGTAATTATTTTTTTCTTTTTGGTCACTGACCGTTATTTTTAAAAGCAACAAATTTTGTCTGATTTGTTTGGTGAGGAAAGATTTGGTTTAAAAGAATGTTTTAAAAGATTATTTATGCATCTTTAAAATGTAAATGGATGTTTTGTCTGCTTATGAGAAGAGGCCATTGGCTCCCATGGGACCATGGGTGTAGACAGCTGAGCTATTCTGTAGGTACCACGGGTCCTCTGGAACAGCAGCCAGTGGTCTGAACCGCACCTCCCCAGCCCCTAAATGTTTTTTTTTTTTTTTAATGAGACAATACTTACCTTCAAGGGCCTGTACTGGATAAACAGCCTGTTCCCAACAGGTTTCCTCACTAGGACCTGTGGACAAACTGTGTTCGTCATCAAGCTGGAGAACAAACCAAACCATAATAGCATCCAGCATGCCTGCTTTAACAGCAGGGACATTAAGAGAGTATGGCTTCTTAGTTGCAAGACTTTTTAATTCCTGAAAAGAAACATAAAAGGATGAGAAAACAGGTCAGCAAAGTAGTAACCAAAACCTTCTGAATCCTAAGCGAATGAGAGGCTTTATAAACTGAATGTCCGCGAACCCCCAATGTCTTCCACACCACAGCCCTGCCCTACAGTCAGGGAATCGCAGAATGCCGTGCGGCTACTGAACAGGTAGCAGAGATACACACACTGTGGATAAAGACAAATCACCAGTGACAGTGCTGGGTGACAAAAGTGTGCAGCAAAGCAACAGAGCCATCCTATTCTGGAAGAGTATGTATGTGCACACACACACTCAAAGAAAAGCAGCAAGGATGAGGCCCTTCAACAAGTGGCACAGGGAAAGGAGGAGACACTTTAAAAGGTAGAATAGGATTGGGCTTCTGAACTCTGCTCTGGACTCCATGGAAGTGTTAAACAGGCAGGCATTATTTTTAAAGCTAAAACCTTTTACAGGGTGTGTGGTGTCAGAAAAAATTCAAATAAAAACTGTAAGAGCGAAAGAACAGCTGTAAGGTACACAACAGCGGTATTCCCGTCACTTCCTGGAACACTGTGTCTGGTCAGGAATGACCTTAAAACACACGGCTGCTCAGCAGCTACAAAAGCGAACATAAGAGAACTTCAGCCCACTCCCAAGGAGAGGCAAGCCAAAGGGGAGTGGCTACATTTGAGCATCTCAGGCTAACATACCTTTCTTTCACAGTCTACACAAAAGGAGCATCGGAAGCATGTACATGAATATTATTCTTTCTTCAAGACATTAGAAACTGAGTTTTATTTAACAGTTCTTGGATTCTTTGGGTTCCTTATGCATACATCTTATTATCCACCAATAAATACACACACACATACACACACACACACAGAGAGAGAGAGAGAGAAAGAGAGAGAGAGAGAGAGAGAGAGAGAGAGTAAGTATAGACTGTAAGTATAGAGGCTTGACTTGACTAGCAGGTGCCAGGTTCTGGGTCCAATCCCTAGCATCTCCAAAACCTAAGTGTTCTCTGTCTCAGGAGTCCTTCAGCCCTTGGTGAAATGGGATGCTACCACCCTAACACAGTGGTCCTCAGCCTTCCTGATGCTGAGACCCTCTCATGCTGTGGTGACTCCCAACCATAAAAGTATCTTCACTGCTACCTCATAGCTGTAATTATGCTGCTGTTATGAATCACAATACAAACATCTATGTTTTCTCATGATTTTAGGTGACCTCTGAAAGGGTCATGTGACAACCAAGGGGTCATGACTCACAGGCTCAAAATCGCTGCCCTAACAACTTTATTTAAATTCACATTATTAGGTTTAGATTATTGTTCATTTCAAGGAAACCATGAACTTGAGAAGACAGGACGTCAAAGAGAAAAGAAAAGCCGTAGGCTGGAGAGTCCGCTCTGTGTTCACACAGGCAAGAACATGGCGGAAGTGCTGACATTGTTTCATCTGAGTAGCTCACACATCGTCTTGTTCCTACTGTCACAGTGCTCTCGTAAAGCACAAAGCACAGCACAGACTCCTAACCAACCCTAGGGAGCTTCCCCCTTACACTGAAAACGAGTACTTTCAAAAGGGAATTTTAATTTGCTGCTAACCGTTTCTTCATAAGTAAAACCTCACATACATTAAAAAATAAGGCACTGCTAGGCAGTGGTGGTGGTGGTGCACACCTGTGATCATGGCACTCCAGAGGCAGAGGCAGGTGATGTCAGCATTGGAGGCCAGCCTGGTCTACAAAATGAGTTCCAGGACAGCTGGGCCTCCACAGAGAAACTATGACTGGAACAAAACAAAACAAAACAAAGACAACAACAACGGTAAGAAGTAAACCTGTTTTTACCTCAAGATTATTGAAATCAACTTTCATAATCTGAAAGCACTCTGTCAAAGGCAGGTATCCTCCAGGGATTCCACTCATCTTTTCAGTTGTGTATGGTTCAACTATTTCTTCAGTATCTACAGAAGAATAGGCTGGGCTCCGAAACTTCACATTTGTTGGTAAACGTATACCAGCAATGTCCTTAGCACCAACCCTAGCAAGAGTTGAAAAAAAAAGGTAAGGTGTAAGATGGGTTTTTTAAAGTATCAAATATCATTGTCTAATAGTTGAGAAAATATAAACATAGGAATGAAATAAGACCTCATAGCCACAGATTTCTTAAACACATATATCACATGAAGAAAAAATTGATAAATAACTCCGTATTAAAATTAACAATCTTGGGTGGCTGGGGAGATGGTTAAGAGCACCGACTGCTTTTCCAAAGGTCCTGAGTTCAATTCCCAGCAACCACATGGTGGCCTACAGCCATCTATAATGAGATCTGCTGCTGCCCTCTTGTGGCCTGCAGGTGTACAAGCAGGCAGAACACTGTATACACAATAAATCTTTAAAAAAAAAAAAAAAAATTTACAACTTTGTGGGATGTCGAGATGGTTAGTGGTTAAGCACTCTGGCTGTTCTTGCAGAGTCCCTGAGTTCAGTGGGGTTCCAGCACACACGTCAGATGTTGTACAACTACCTCAACTCTAGCAACACCTCTTATGGTCACCACAAATGCCACATACACATGGCACACACAAACACACATGCAGAAATATAAATTTTAAAACTTTTAAAAAGGAAAGTATTTACAGAACATATGTTCAACAAATGACTCATATTCACATTCAGAAAATGTGCTTTTGAATTTCGGCAAGCTAACAGGAAACAAACAAGAACAGACTTAGGTCCTTCACCAAAAGGGAGAAGACAAGCAAGTAAAATATGAATGTGAGTGAGCATGGAAGCAATGAGGTGAGAACCACACCTCACACTGCACCAGACAGGCAGGCAGCAGCAGCCGAGGAGCGCACTGGGCCACACAACTGCATTCACTTGCATTCTCTAAGGAGGTAAATGGCCATACAGAGACTTTTGTATACACAGACTGAGGCAGCCCATGCGCTCTCATTCACCCAGCTTGGTGACTGAGGCCCAGCTGTCTGGTTGGTCTCCTGGGCTACCAACCTCTGAACATGTTTACTATCACCCTATATATAACACGAAACAAACAGATTAATGAACAATTCATAGCAAACATGAGTAGAGCTATTTACTGGGAATCAGTTCAGGGTGATTTTTGATTCTTTTATTCCTTAGTACCTCCTAAACTATTTTTATGTTACCTTTACACAGGAAGCAGACATCTTTAAAAGATTTAAAATCGCATTCTGCCCAATCATTGGATGATGAAAATACCAAGAAAAAATAATAAAATTTATTTTCACATTGGAAATTCTTACTTGAACATTAATTAAAATCAATCTGAACTTAAATATTTTTCTACATAAACCTCTTACAGAGTAAGCTGAATGAAAATTTCCATTTAGAAAAAGCTGGCTCTGATCCCGGAATTCCACTTAAAATAAGTAAGACTAAGAGACCCCGCCCCCGCCCCTCCCCCACCTAAGTGCTCACTCTAACCACTCACCTATGATGCCTTCGGATCTCTGCACACTCGACTGCCATCCCAAATATAACAGCACTGGCCGGGATCACCTTCCCATACTTCCCGAAATTCCCATTTTCTCCTTTAGTCTGAAAACACAACAAAAGTCACAGCACTACAGGTACAAATGAGTGTGAGTGTGTGTGTGTGTGTGTGTGTGTGTGTGTACACATATACGTATATATACAGTCTAGGAAATGTCTCCTTTAATATTTCACTCATGTGTGTATGTGGAATACATACAAATACATGTAACTCAATGTTTAAAATACAAGTACAAAGAGAAAAGTGGTGTGTAAAGCTAGGTCAATCTATAACATGACTTAATAATTAAAGAACAATGGGAGCTCAGTAGTGGTGGCGCAGCCTTTACTCCCAGCACTCGGGAGGCAGAGGCAGAAGAGTCTCTGAGTTCAAAGTCAGCCTGGTCCACAGAGAGAAACCGTGTGATGAAAAACTAAAACGAGAATAGGTAAAAAGCACTGGCTACTGTAGCAGAGAACCTGGTTCAATTCCCAGCATCCACAGGCAGCTCATGATGCTCTCTAACTCCAGTCCCACAGGATGCCGTGCCTTCTTCTAACTTCCACAAGCACTGCACACATGTGTCAGTCACACACATCCAACAGGCACACACACACATGTGACAGACACACACACACACAACAGGCAGACACACATGCAACAGGCAGACATATATGACAGACACACATCTAATAGCTACACACACACATTCAAAAGGCACACACACCCAACAGGTGTACACATATGGAACAAGCACACACACAGTCAACAGGTACCACACATGCAACAGGCACACATACATACAGGAGAAACACTTAAATACATAAAATAAAAATAAATGCATCTTTAGAAACAGAAAAAATAAAATCAGGCTTGAAATACAGCTCAGGACCAGAGCACTAGCCATGTGTAAGGTACCAAGTTTAACTCCTAGCACCAGAAAAAGAAAAAAATCAAAGTCATCATTACTTACTTGAAAAATAAATTTCTTAGGCTGGAAAAATAGCTCAGCGGTTAAGAGCACTGGCTGCTCTGCCAGAGGTCCTGAGTTCAATTCCCAGCAACCACATGGTGGCTCACAACTAGCTGTAATGGGAATTGATGCCCTGTTCTGGTGTGTCTGAAGACAGCCACAGTGTACTCACATACATTAAATAAATAAATAAATAAGCAAACAAACAAACAAACTTTTCTATATTAAATATATACCATCTTCTATAAAAATAATTTTGACTAAAGTTCCTTAATATATACAATGTATATAATAAATTAACCGTAATATACATATGGCTTGTAGACTACAGTAGAGTTTGGTGTGCTCTCTAGTAGCCTGAATTTACTGAGTACTTTAAAACATTACTGAACTAATAGTACTACCTTCTTTTCTAGAGATCTGCCCAAATTGCAGGCAGAGACAGCTGTGAGACTCAAAGTTCTTCCCTCTTCTACTCAAGAACTTTAGTGAGTCCCTCCACAAATAAGCTCACTCACAGGACTTCCTTCCAGCAGAATTCTTATCTGTAACCTTATTGGTACATACAATACACATTGTATTACATTGTTGCCAAATGCTTTTTCTTGTGTTTCTTTCCACGTATACAGTTGTACTCTGACATATTTTTTATGTCTTGCAGACATTCTAGGGGCTCAATATGCCTCTTAAAATAATGAATTAAGTGATTTTATGCTGCTTACCTTTGGTTGAAGAAGTAAATTCTCCCATGCATGAATTAAACTCTCCACAATTCCTTCTCCAAATACACCTGCATCGACAGTTTCTGTTACAACTAGGGACACTCTATAGAATGATGTTTTAAAGATATATGTAAGTAAACTGATATGCTATTTCTATAAAGCTGTCAAAGCTGAGAGAAAAGGGCAGATATGTTATAGAAAATCTTTATAATTTTTCAATCCATTTCATTTTATTATCCTCCCTTGGACAGCTCTCTTCTTCATTCTTTGCTTTCTCTTGCTCTAGGCACAGAAGGATTGCACTCCCAGACTTTGTGCAGAGCCTAAGTCCTTAAGAGTACTTGGCACCCACATCTTTCCTGGTCCCTGTCTGAACATTAAACGTTTAGCTTCAACTCTAACACAATGTGTTTTTCTCCTAGCCTGGAATGGTGGCTTATGTCTGTAATCCCACAACTTGGCACATGGAGGCAAGATGATCAGGCAGATGTTAAAGGTAACACTGAAACCCTGCATTAAAAGGCAAAAACAAACCAGGCAGGAAACACATCTGCAGACTCTCTACTGTCAATGACCCTTCTTTCTCAAAGTTAACTCTCTTTTTTTCCTCCTGTTTTTTATTTTGTTTTGTTTTGTTTTGTTTTGTTTTGAGACAGGGTTTCTCTGTGTAGCCCTGGCTGTCCTAGAAGTAGTTCTATAGACCAGGTTGGCCTCAGTCTCACAGAGATCCTAACCATAGTGAAATGCAAATATAGACACAGGGCTTGTAAGACGGTGCAACAGCCCTACAGTTATCCAGGATGCTCACCTTCAGGAAGTCTGTCTACTTCCACAAAACCACGAGTTTAGCCTCTTGTGGTGGCGCACACTTTTAATCCCAGCACTTGGGAGGCAGAGGCAGGCAGATGTCTGAGTTGGATGCCAGTCTGGTCTACAGAGTGAGTTCCAGGACAGAAAGGATTACACAAAGAAACCCTATCTCAAAAAAACAAAACACACAAAAAAAAAACATGCTAAAGAAGTGTTTCTCACTGTGAATTTTTCTTGAGTTCTGAAGTACTTTTTAAAACACGTTATTATAAAACTCTGTATTTTTATTAAACTAGGTGATAACCATATCTTCAGAAAACAAGGATTGTTAGCACTTTTGTTACCAGAAGCTGGAAATGTATCATAACATTTTTAGTGAATTATAAACACACCTTTCAGGAATGTGTTTTGGAATTTCTATATCCAGTGACTTCATATGTAGGAGCTTTATCCCATTTTCCATCTTGTTTGCAGCCACTACGTCACAGGCGAGTTCATACATGGTCTTGGATAACTCACAGGCGTACACTGAGTGTGCACCGGCTTTCTTAGCAAACATGCTACAAAAGAAGAAAAACCTACTGTCTCTTTTCCCAACTTTAATAAAAGTGTGATGCTTCAAACATGGGATCTTCCTTCCATTCTTTAATGTAACCACTATTTGTTCTGAGTTTAAAAAGAAGGACTAGCAAGATGGCTTACCAGGTAAAAGCATTTGCACATCCAAGTCTGACAACCCAAGTTCAAGCCCTGAAACCCAGCAGAAGGTGCAAAGATTGAAAGTTAGCTTCTGACTTCCACACACATACTGTGGTATATAGGCGAGTACACACACACACACACACACACACACACACACACACACACAGAGTAATAATAATCTAATTTAAAATTAAAATAAGGCCAAGCATGGTGGCACACGCCTTTAATCCCAGCACCTGGGATGCAGAAGCAGATGGATCTCCGTAAGCTCCAGACCAGCCTGAGCTACAAGGCAAGTTCCATGGCTTCACAGAGGAACTCTGTCTCAAAATAATAATGATGATGATGATAATAATAATAATGATAATAATAATAATAATAATAATATGATGATGATGATGATGATGACAACGATGATTGTGATGATGAACTAATATACTTGTTTAAAATCAAATCATTCAATAAATAATGATATCCACTCATGTGTTTTGTTTTGGTTTTGGTTTTCTGAGACAGGGTCTTTCTACAAAGCACTGGCTGTCCTGGAACTCAGTATGTACACCAAACTATTCTCAAACTCACAGAGATCCTGCTGCGACTGCTTCCCGAGTGCTGGGACTAAAGGCCTGTGCCACCACCTCCAGAGCAGCACACACACAGTAAGACATGATGGCAATGAGCTGCTTACTAGGCTGTCTAGATCCCACCAGAATGTTACTGTAAAAGTATTCCTCAACTCATCATTCGTATTTTCAATAACCCCAAGTATTTCCTAGTTTAGTTGAATTTTTGATAAGTAGAATCATAGTAAAAAGTACAATACTAAAATTTATATCAATAACCCTAAAAATACTATGAGAAACAACTTCTGTTTTTATATACTTATGTAAATACAACAGAAAATAATAATTACAACAAACCTCAGTATTCCAGTTCCTGTGCCAATATCCAGAACCGTTTTGGAGCCCCCGCGCACTGCCTTCTGGATTGCTGCATTATAAATCTTATTTCTCTTAGTGTCATTAAGCATGATGAAGTGCCAGCGCTCCACCAACCAGTTTGCTACACGATAGAAGTTCTCCTTTGCATCGTTGAAATCAGGGTTTAACTTCACTGCTTTATGAAAATACCCAGCAGCCTCATCTCGAAAGCCCATTCTAGAGTCGGGAAAAGACAGAACACATTCAACTCTGTGTAGTCGACCACGGTACCTCTGTTCATGCACTAACCCAGCCTGAGAATCCCTCATCACCACACAGATCCCAGAGCAGTCTACCTCCTCTGCAAAACTAATTTTCAGTGAGGATGGCACTCCCCTGACTTCTTTTCTGAATTTCTACCTAAGCATCTCAGATGTCCTAGAGGTGGGAGTGGGGCACTAAGGCATTAACTTGTACTGAATTGAATATGAGCAGATAAAAAGTAAAAGACAAAGGGGAAACACTACCAAGTCATGTGAATGGTGCTCTCTCAAACTGTGATAAAGATCTCCCAGTCGCAGTTTACGACAGTCAACCGCAGGCTGACTGCACTGCTCACGACTAGTATGTATCTCATGTACCATCAGACCTCAGCAGCCTCCAAACTGGTCTATTTGTTCTTTTTGTTCGGCCCATGAGCTCCTTAACCAGAGACATGGAGTTCTACTAATATCACGTGCTATCGATACACAGCTGTCGTGACTCAGCAGTGTACGGAGCGCACATTCAACAGAGGAACTGTTGCGGGAAATATAGAAAATGAACCCACAGATTTCCCGAGTTACTTCCCAGCCGGGCTACTCTTGGGCCCACCAACTCTCTAGCGGGACCAGAGCTCCCATGCTCCCTTCGCTGCTAAGCCAGCCCCACGAAATGACCATCTACCCCACAGTCAGCCGCCACAACACCCATTTGCCCAGTAGAAAAAAACCTCTAGAAGCTTATAATTAACCAAACAGATTTATATATTAATAATTCTCAAATCACAAGATGCCAATACAATGATTTCAGAACAAATTGATAATGATAAAGCTTTCCAACTAGATTAGACAAGTTATTTCAATCATTTTAACCTTAATATCATAACTACCTGTGGCTAGTTAAAGCCACGCTGGTTCACGTCAGCCTCCATCTTGGCCTTCCCCTCTCCCCTACCCGATCCCCTCACCCACCAACCCGTCCGTCCGTCTGTCTCTCTCTCCAACTCTTAGCTCCGCCTACCTTTCCCTTGTCCAATCACAGGCCTCCTGCTGCACTAATATTTAAACAGATTGGACAGGGAAATTCCTGCCACAAGGAACAAATAGAATTCTTCTCATTCCTGTCTTCTGTTCTAAAGAAACTTAATCAGACTATGCATTCTGGGCATGGGTAAGAAAATGGGACCAACTAACAAAAAAGCAGTGCTATGTTAAATTGTAGGCATTCGTGCTTTAGTTTAAAATGAAAACACTTAAGGTCTGTATATATTATTTCTTTGTTACCTGAAAGCAGAGATACCTTGTTTATTATATGCTGGAACTATAGCATACTCACAGCAGAAAATACATGGTACTGATGTTAAAAGCTTCACCATGATGAACCCAAGTATGTAACAATGAAGACTACTGCTCAATTAACTGACTTTGTCAGAACTCTTGTCAGAGACTGCATATACTCCTGCCCCCAGAGCCCTGGTCCTGCACAGTCTTTTAAGTCAAGTAAGGGGCTGTTGGAAGGAGGAGACAAAGCTGCTAGGTGAATTGTTGACATCTAATAGACTTTAGATACATTTAAGAGGAAGTCTGTGCTCACTGTGGCACTTTGTAGTTCATCACTAATAACGTTATGAGTTGAGAAAGTCAGCAGTGCAGAAGAGAATCACAAGAAGGGACATATGAAAAGACAGCCACTTAGTAAATCTCTTACATGTGCAAGTGCAACTTGCCAATTTGGCAGAACCAGGGTCTTTCTCACTATTTAAAACAATCTAATTCAAAAGCAATGCTAAGCTTTCATTGTTGTTCCTGGGATTGCTTGGAAATGAAGAGTTCAAGTGGCAGGATGCGTTGGACTGGTGTGCTTTGAGAAGCCTGCTTACAAGGCTGACCTACGACTGGCATGTGGGTGCTTCGACTGAAAAGTGAGTCAACGTGCCTCAATGTTTATATAAGCAATGTCATTATGCTGGATATGGCTTCTATTCTGGGAGCCTGGAACTTAGGTATGCACCACACAGAGGTGGTGGTACCAAGTATACAACCTCCAATAAGGAGCTTCCCAGACTGCAAGCCTGTGCCTTGCTCCTGAGGAAGGACCTCCAACTTGGAGAGGCCCTGAGAGGACTGTTCTCAGGTTCCTTGTGACTTGGCCAGTGTTCCCTTTCCCCTTTGATAGTTTTGCTTCCCAATCAAACTAAGACAACCAGTTACTGGCTTACTACCAAACCCACCCATTTTGCCTGCTATGTGAAATCTTATCTGGCCATCAACAGTTTCCCACCAATCATCTCAAGGTGCAGGAGCCACTGCAGGAGGATGAGTTTTGCTTTCTAGTCCCATTACACTCGGGACTTATTCAGTGCCACACTCCCTGTGCATGGGAGGCACCAGCAACAGCCAATGATGGGCAATTTACCTACAACTCTACCCTAGTAGAGATTTCATTAACAGTATGCTCCAAATTTTATACTTCCCCACTAGGTTTTCTCTGAAACCCCAAAAGGAAAAATTCTAGTATGGTCCAAAGAACAGATTCACCAGTTTTCTGGCAAGGCATCCTGTGAACCACAGCTGTGCCTTTTCAAACAAGGACTGGATCTGAGTCCAGTAAGAAAACTCTTCCTTGAACACTTCCTCAGTGCTGGGGGTGTGACTCGTATAAAATACATTATAAATCTGCCATGGGCTGACAAGATGGCTCAGCCAGTAAGGGTTCTTGCCACTAAGCCTGAAAACCTTAATTCAATCTCCATGACTTACTTGACGGAAGGAGAGAACTCCCAGAAACTGTCCTCTGACCTCCACATGCACATTATGACACAGGTACCCACACATGTGAACAAATGTTCAAACGTATCCACACACATGTACCCACATGTGCACACACAAAATAAACCAATTTTAAAATTGCTCTCCTTACTACTTATTACGTATTTACCATCCCTATATTCTTTTGAGCTCTTCTTATTACTACTGAATCACTCATCCCTCCAATCCTGTTAATACAGTTAATTACTTACGTTAAACATTCTTTATTCAAGTTACTGAATCGACAAACAAACATAGTGGTATACATATGTAGTCTGTGGTTAAAACATGATGTAAGCCCACAAGTTTCACACTGGACTAAGCTGGTGGTTAGACTCTACCTTAAATCAAACAAAGTAAGTTAATGCATGATTTATCCTTGCTTTGGCCTGCTAAAGACTAATCCTATAACAGTGAAGTCACAACAAACCTGAAGAGATGCTCTCCCATACTGTTGCAAATCACTTCATCATCAGGAAACAGCTCCAAGGCCTGCTCGTAGCAACCAAGTAAATCTTGTATTCGACTTAGGGCGTGAAGCTCTTCAGCCCACTTGAAAAGTGTATACTGAAAAGTTTCCTTTATAAACAAGAAGAGAGTACAAATTAGTAAACAAGAATGAGGAATAAGCAACTCTAGCTGAAGACTGCGGCAAGGAGAACTGCGACTGAAATGAATGGCCTCCAATGGCTAACTTTTAGTAAGTGCTGTTCCTCCAAACGTGGCTTGAATAAGGATGGCCCCCATAGGCTCACGTATTTGCTTAGTCACCAGGAAATGGCATAATCTAAAAGGATGAGACAGACAATGAGTCCTTGTTGGAGAAAGTATGTGGCTGGGGGTGGGCTTGAGGCTTCAGAAGCCATGCCAGGTCCAGAGTCAGTCTGTCTCTCACTCCACCCTTCTCCTCCTCCCTACCTTCCTGTAGATCCTTCTGCCGCTCTTACTGCTCTAGTGCTATGCCGCCGCCAAGCTCCCACCTTGATGAACTGAACCTCTGAAACTGTAAGCGAGCCCTCAATGAAATGCTGTCCTCGTAGAAGAGTTGCCTTGGCCATATAACTCTTCACAGCAATAGAACAGTAACTAGGATACCAAATAAGCCAGAATTGGGCAGCATGAGCTTGCTATTCAGGACGATTCTTTGCTGCCCCTCTCCTGCCTTTGTTTCTTTAGAGCAGTTATATGTCCAGAGCGTGTCCTTGGCCCCCTTATTCACCTCTAATGCACTACACCCATGTGTTAGTGATGCAGCAAGTATATGTCTAATTTACACCTTGTTTTCCAGTCCTCAGACTGGCTATCTCCACTGTCAGGTACTAGACGTCTACTCATCTCATCAATGCACAAAGAACCAGGACTAAAACTCAATGATGAACATCAATTTTGCTCCTGTCCTCCCAGAATCCTGTAGGCAAAAATTTAACAATTTTTAAAAGTTCAAAATGTTCTCAACTGCCCCACAACATTCCCTAAGGTGATGCAAAGGTATCACTCAATCTCAAACCACAAAGTCACTGTTTAGAGCTACCCTATTATGTAACAGTTTGCTCTCAGAATGAAACATTCCATCCTGTAGGGATGCTCCTTAAACAGAAGGCAGAGCCGGGCGGTGGTGGCGCAGGCCTTTAATCCCAGCACTTGGGAGACAGAGGCAGGTGGATTTCTGAGTTTGAAATGCTGCCAATATGCCATAAGCATATCATAAGCCTGGTCTACAGAGTGAGTTCAAGGACACCCATGGCTATACAGAGAAACCCTGTCTAGAAAAAACAAACAAACAAACAAACAAACAAAACAGAAGGTAAATGTTACCAGTGCCCTGAAACCCGTAACATTCACCAGGTCCCTCCCTCCTAAGAATTAACAATAAAAGGCTACAGAAGTCACTTAGACAAGCAAACCTGCAAGGACAACACTTGAGCGCAGGCCTGGAAGAAGTTTAGAGCAACTGAGTCACTTGGAAAGGACACTCTGCAACCTGTTGAGCTGCCTACAGACTGTTGCCTCTACCTCCTACATGCTGGGATTGCAAGTGTGTACTGCTACACTGTCTGCCTCATACATGTTAGCCACAGTTCTACTAACTCAACTACTTCTCCAGCCATATACTCTATTTTACACATTGATTGTTTTCTGTGCTGTAAGTGGAAGCGAGAGCCTCACACTCAGGGCATTCTACGGTAAGCTGTTATACTCAGGGCATTCTATGGAAAGCTGTTGTACTCTGGGCATACTATAGCAAGCTGTTGAACTCAGGACATACTATAGCTAGCTGTTGTACTCAGGACATTCTATGGCAAGCTGTTGTACTCAGGGGATTCTATGGCAAGCTGTTGTACTCAGGGTATTCTATGGCAACCTGTTGTACAGGCCTCTACTCCAGGCCAAACCAGTGACATTGTAGACGGGAGTTTAGCTGGGCCACCTACAAAAGATCACACCAGAGGACTTGTTAACTGTTTAAATCCCTTTCAGAAAGGCGGGCTGGGTCATGAGCCCCTCACCAGAATATTCTGCTGCTCCACACCACCTGCTATATGGAATACAATCCTAACTGCATGACCTCAGGGATAGTCCAAAGCAGTGGTCTCAACCTTCCTAAGGCTGGAATCCTTTAATATAGTTTATCTTAGTTATGGTTTCCATTGCTGTGAAGAGACACCATGACCAAGGTAACTCTTATAAAAGCAAACATTTAATTGGGGCTGGCTTACAGTTTTCAGAGGTTCAGTCCATTATCAGCACAGCATAAAGCAGGGCAGCATCCAGGCAGACATGGTGCTACAAGAGCCAAGAGTTCTACATCTTGATCTGAAGGGAGACAGAAGGGGACTCTCTTCCATAGGCAGACAGAAAGAGGGCCTCTTCCACACTGGCCAGAGCTTGAGCACAGGACCTCAAAGGCCACCCCCATAGTGATTCACTTCCTCCAACAAGGCCATACCTCGTAGTAGTGCCACTTCCATGGGCCAAACATATTCAAACACCACACACCAATCCTTGACCTGCATGGGCTTGTTCAAACATAAGTCTATAGGAACCAGACATAGCCATAGCATAATGCAAACTACATTTAGAACAACTTCAAAAGTCCCCATGGTCTATCACAGTCTCAACAATGTGTAAAAGGCCAAAGTTCAACTTATCTTTTGAAATTCACACAGTCTCTTAACTATAATCCCCTATAAAAATCAAAAAGCAGATCACATACTTCCAATATCACAGAATATACATTACTATTTCAAAATGTCATAGTGAGGAAATACTGGATGAAAACAAGACAGAAAACCAGCCGGCAAACTGCAAGCTGTGCATTTCCATGTCTGATATGAAAGCACTCTTCAGATCTCCAACTCCTTTCTGCTTTTTTGGCTACAACAAAATTCTTTCTTTTTGGCTGGTTCCACTCCGTTAGCAGCTTTCCTCAGCAGGTATCTCATGGCTCTGGCATCTCTAGCATCTTGGGGTCTCCAAGGCAACTTCAACATTATAGCTCTTTGTTCCAATGTATGGGATCCACACATGATCTTCTGGGCTCCTCCAAAGGGCTTGGGTCACTTCTCCAGCTCTGCCCCCTGTAGCACTCTAAGCTCAGGTTGATCCACTCCACTGCTGCTCTTCTTGGTGGTCAGCCTATGGTACTGGCATCTTCAATACAATGGGATCTTCCACTACAACTAGGTTTCACCAATAGCCTCTCATAGGCTCTCTTCATGGTACCAAGCCTCAACTTCTTCTAATGACCTCTTCAGTCCTAGGCCATCAACTGCAACTGAGGCTGCACCTTCACCAGTAGCCTTCCATGGCCTCTCAGTCTTAAGCCTCAGCCGCTCTCCATGACCCCTTCATGCCTTCAAAACTAATACCAAATACTAGAACTAGGTGAGTCTTATACAATACCAAGTCCAGTTATAGCACGAGGTACAACCCTGGCTATCTCTGGAACACAACTTCTTTGTGATCTCAGAAAACAGTTCCCAGAAGACTTCACCTCAGTGATGCTGGTCTGTAGACTTAGATTTTTCAAAACCTACTTTAATAAGGGTTCTTTAATGCTTCAACCTCCCTTCTAGCCCACCACCCACCAGAGGTAGAGGAAAAAAAATGTTAATAGAAAATGGGGAGAAGGTGGCCCTGTTTAGAAATAGCTGTTTGGGGCTATACCAATCTTTTTTTGTCAGCAGTCCAATCCACTTGACAAATACCAAACACAAATCAGCAGTAGCAGATCAATCCAGAAGAAACCAAGAGGCTCTGCCAATCAGCAGGAGTCCACAGAAACAAGAAGCCACCAGAATATCACGAGAAGTTCTTTGGTAGGATACTGTTTATGAAGTCAGGACAAGTGAGCCAGAGCAAGGTGAACTAATGCAAGAGCTTCATCACACTGTCTGTGTGGTCATATTTATATTCTTTCTAGTCATCACACGCCCTCTCATGTGTCTGCTTCAGCAAAACATCACATGACATGACTGAGTCCCCAAAGAAACCACGAATTTCCACTTCACTAGTCTCTTCCTAATCACTGCTATTTCTTCACTCCAGCTAATCAGCACCAATTGTCCCAGTAACCCCTTCTACTCTTGCCTATAATGCTATCATCCCTGCTCAGTAGCCTTCTGAAGCAGAAGCATCCATACTCCAGTAAAAAAAACCCTCATCTAACCTCTGTGAGTCCCTCGAGCTCATCACTTCCTCCAGAGGCCTGTTTGTTGTTGGGATTTTAGAAGGAAGGGCAGGTACAGCTTATGTATCCCCTGAATAAGACTTTTACCAATACAAGCACTGTACTGATGATCTACACTCACAGCCAAATTTTATATGTACCTTCCACATGTGCTGCTTATGTTGTCTATTCTCACTAAAACCGGCTAGAACTGTGCATAGAATTGTGTTGGTCCACTGTAAGTTATTTCTCTCCCAGTGAAATGTGCCAATTCAAACCAGACTAGATGAATCAAACGTAAATTTATTGAGAAGCTGCTTTCAGGCAGGTGAGTTCATTAGCTCCAAGGAAGTAGGCCAGGGAAGTTGCCATGGGGATGGTGGGAAGAAAAAAAGGAAAGAAAGGGTGCAGGAGCAGAGAGAGAAGGAGGAGAAGGGGGGGGGGACCAAAATGTCTGGATGACATAGGGAAGAACCTCTGGGGGAGGGGCAGCCCAGCTTCTGGGCTGAAAAGTTCAGGGTTGGGGGCAGGATGTGCCAGGTAGAGACTGAGGGATTCTGGGAGAACCTGGAGGCCAGGTTGCTTTGATATGTAAAATACGAACCTCAGTCCCTTGCCAGAAACCAGACACACTATTCTACTGCTGCTACACAGAGGAGTAAACTACCCAGCATACTATCATATTCCAAAGTAAACCAACAGGTCCTGAAATTTCTGTGAATTACAAAAGCCTAATGCTACTGACATCTAGTGGGCAGAGGACAGACCGTGCTGTGAAACAGGAAGGAAGACACAGGACTGTCTGGTGCAAAACGCCAACGGTGTCAGGTTGAGAAACTCTGGACTAAACAAAGCAAGACTGTCCACAGCTTAAAACTGTACGTGCAATTCGGTTATTTTTTTGAAATTGAGATTCTAATATAAAAAAAAAAATACAGTGGTTCAACGGGTTAACTGTTACAAACAAGATGTATCAACAAATATTAAGAGTCCCTTACGACTGCACACTTTATCCAACCTCAGGACACACAGCATTCAAGATAATGCAAAGCCTACAAGGCAGGGCTAATTTAAATTAGATACTGGAGAAGAAAAAGAACTACCCAGTCTCATTCGCATTTAAAGGGCCTTTGAGAGCTAAAGTGAGGCAGAAATTCTGAAACAGATGTGTGACAATTTTTGACTTTTGCTACTAAAACCTGGCTGTATTGAGATGGGCTGTAGGGGAGCCCAGCACGGAATCGACTCCCATAGTAATTAGATGCTTGAAGAGTCTCAGTCTCTGTCTGTCTCTGTCTGTCTCTGTCTGTCTCTGTCTCTCTGTCTCTCTGTCTCTCTGTCTCTCTGTCTCTCTCTCTCTCTCTCTCTCACACACACACACACACACACACACACACACTCGCACACACACTCCCTGCTGTCGCTGCTCAGATCACAGGATTTGCCAGCCACTGAGAACTAAGGCCTCACCTTCACATCGTCTTTGAGCTCTGGCGCCAGGCTGAGCACCAGAAGGTAATGGGCGTAGGCAGTGCCAAAGTCCTGGTCGCCTAGACAGTGCTCAGCACTCTGCAAGGACCGCGCCACCAGACGGTCCCGGCTGGCCGCATCTGCGCCACCCCCGGCGCCCCGGCGGGGCCTGGGCCTCGAGTTCGGCATGGCTGAGTCTCCGATCGGAAGCCCGTCCAGGAAAAGAGAGTCTCCACGCCCGGTTTCCCTGGACCCGTCGCAGTAACAAGACGCAGAGAGGCGCGCACACAGCAGGAAGCCCCGCCTTCCCAGCGGCAGACAAAGCTGCGCACGCATCCTGTGGCGATGCGTTGTGATGACGTCACGCCGGGGACAGCACCGCGGGTCCCCTGTCGTCTGGGAGTACTGGACTGTGAGATCCTTCTCTGGGATAGGGTATTTCGGCAGGCGGCACCCCAAGGTTTCCACCCTCTCTTCTGCCTCCTTGAGTGTGCGGCTGCGAGTTCCAGACCCTGCTCTGGTCCAGCGTGTGCAATGCTCCAGGCCTTCTGGATTTCAGCGCACCAGACTCACTACTGCAAAACAAAATAAAAGCTCCTTAATTGATCACTGTGTACTGTCTTAGCAGTAAGTATTCTCACAAAACCCAGTGAGACGGAACTTGGTATCACACTCGATAAAGAACTCTGAACTGCTTCAAGGTTGAACAGTGGGATGAGTACAGCCGAATCTGAATTTCCTGCTGACATGTACATTAATACAGAAGACTGACGTCAAGTCTGGCCTCTAAGATATAAATCCGAAAGTTTAAAGCAATGTATAGGAATTAGAGCGAACGCTATTTAGTCCCCATTTTGAAGAAGTTAGTGGTGCACAGAGTGGCTAACAAGAAACGGAGGATATACCATTTTGGATATCAAGCTAAAATTCTTCAGCTCTCCCAAATCCATCTTTTTTTATGTGGCTTTTTTTTTGGGGGGGGGGGCTTTCTCTGGTGTCTTATTGTCTGATCCACTCTTGTAAGCACGTACCTATGTACATCCTAAGAAAGGTCATCAAAGACAGAAACTAATCCCAATCTTTTTAAAATGTACAGAACAAGAGCTTTAATATATCTTGCGCTTGATGGGACGTGTTTCTCCTTCTCTTCAGTTTTGCTTATGTATTTTCCTAGTTAGTCATAGCCTCCTTATTTGATGCTTTGTGTTCTAAGCAATGTAGACTTAACTATATATTTCTCTAGCAAGATGGAAACAGAGGCAGGCCTCTACACCTAAAGGGACTGAGGAGAACATAAAGACCAATACACTTGAGGGGATAGTTTTCTTGTTCCAGTCTAGGAGCCCTCCCTTGAGACATTCAGACAGACCCAATAAAGCTCTCTTCCTGACTTAAGTCATAAGGATGCTCTAACTATACAATGCCATAATCTAGAAAAGCATTTTATTTATAAGTACATAGTTAATGTAATTCATTGTTACCATTATTTAGAAACATTTAGAAATTATCTAAACCTTTAAAAAATGTTATTACCTGTAAACATTTAACTAAAGATGTATAATGTCATTTGCATGGTGTGTAAGTTAGAGGTGCTAGACTGAGGCTGTGTAGAGAGACACATTTCAGTCTTTTGCAGAGACTTGGGTTTGCAATATTATAGAATCTAGAATCACCCAGGAGACCAACCTTTGGTCATAGCTGTGGGTGATTATCTTGATTGTCTAAATAAGACTTATCCCTGTAGGTAACACGTTTTCCGGGCTGCCGTCCTGGACTGTGTAAGTGGAGAAAGGAAACAGAGCAACAGTGTATATTCATCACTCTGCTTCCTGATTGTGACAATGATTTGACCAGCTACTGCATGCTGCTGCTACCCTGGCTTCCCTACAATCTCTTTCTCCCTTAAATTGCTTTTGTCAGAGTCTTTTATCACCGCAACAGGAAAAGAAACTAAGACAGGGAGTGGTGTTTGTTTGAACACTTGGTCCCTAGCTGGTGGTGCTATTTGGGAAGACAGAGTTTCAGGAGAGGACTTGGGTCACTAGAGTCCAGCCTTAGGGGTTAATCGGCTTGTCCTACTCTCTCTTCTGCTTGACAATTCGAAAAAAAATCACCTGTTTCTGATTCTTGCCAGCCTGCCTTTCTTACTATCAAGGATTGTGTTTCCTAAAGTTGTATGCAGAAATAAACCCCATAAATAAAGTGATGGTTTGAATATGCTTAGCCCAGGGAGTGGCACTATTAGGAGGTATGGCCTTATTGGAGTGGGTGTGGCCTTGTTGAAGTATGTCATTGTGCGTGTGGGTGTTAAGACCCTCGTCCTAGCTTTCTGGAAGTCAGTCTTCTCCTGTTTGCCTTAGGAACAAGATGTAGAATCCTCAGCTCTTCCTGCACCATGCCTGCCTGGACGCTGCCATGTTCCTGCCTTGATAATGGTCTGAACCTCTGAACCTGTAAGCTGGCCCCAATTAAATGTCCTTATAAGAGCTGCCTTGGTCATGGCATCTGTTCACAGCACATAGAGTGCTTAACTCAGAAGCAAGTGGCAGAGAGGTTCACAGGCAGGACTCACTACTACAATGACAAGCATCAGTCTGCGACATACACATGGGGTCCCTGACTCAGATGCAAGTGGCAGAGAGGCTCACAGACAAGGCCTGCAATCTGTTAGTTGCTTGCTCAGCTCCTTCCTCTGGATCATCTTATCTCAGTACAGCCAGGGAGGCAATCAGTTTTCCACTGGTCTGAAAGCCAGACAGTACGATGGTCTTCACTGTCACAGCATCAGGGTCTCTGCCTGCCTGCTGTGGGCCTCTGCTTTTATTAGCTACAAGAGGTGGTCACTCTCTAGCATTCCATCATTGGATTATCTGTTACACACAGAGCTGACATGAGCTGGAGAGCTTGTGTAGGCTGCAGCTCCTCCAACTCTTCTCTATGGTAGACAGCTGACATGAGCTAGCTGCTCCTCAATGTGACATTCAACTCAGTCTTGTTCTAATTTCTTATTAATATGCTCTACAGTTTTGTTTGGTTTTGTTTTTTCGAGACAGAGTTTCTGTGCGTAGCCCTCGCTGTCCTAGAACTTACTCCATAAACCAGGCTGGCCTCAAACGCACAGAGATCCTCCTGCCTCTGCCTCTGCCTCTGCCTCCTGAGTGCTGGAACCAAAGCTGTGTGCCTCCACACTGGGTTCAGTTCTTAATGAGACTGAGAGTTACTCAAGATGTTTGATTTATCTTCATTGCAAGTTACCTACCAATGCAGTTGCTACTGAAAGTGCTGTATATTCTGCTGCAGAGGCTACAAAAGAACAATTCTGAGCAGATGCTGAATGTATATTGTGCTACTTGGTTATTTGTCAACTTGATACAGACCATGGCCAGCTGAGAAGAGGTGTCAGAACATTGTCGGTGGATAAAGCTATACAAAGAAAATTCTGAATGCTTGTGAGAAAACTCCAAGAAAAGAAGACAGAAAAAGTCTTGTGACCTCCGTTCCTCTGTAACATGGGTTGTTCTTGGAGGGTGTTTTTGTGCCACTGTCAGGTGTAGTAAATAGGAATGGGTTTTCTTCAGATTACCTACCCATCACCTACCATGACAACACAAATGATGTTTCCAAGCATGGGTTGTTCTTGTGACTCTATACAACCTAATCTCATATGACCTTGCTTAACCCTCAGAATACCGTCAAAACAGAAATTGGTCTTTTGAATGAAGTGGCTATTGCATGAGACTTTAGTCTGGCTCATCCGGGGGTTCCATTCTTGTAGGTTCATGCTGCCAACTAGAGCAGTAACAAGAGGGAACTTAAGTTGAGAAAATGCCTCCATCAGATTGACCTGTAGGCATGTCTTTGGGGGCATATTCTTGATTCATGATTGATGTGGGAGCACCCAGCCTACTGTGAGAGGTGCCATCCCGTGCTGGTGGTCCTGGGTTCTATAAGAAAGCAGGCTGAGCAAGCCAAGGGGAGCAAGCCAGTAAGCAGCAGCCTCCGCCGTTGCTTCCCTCAGGTACCTGCTTTGAGTTCCTGCCTTAGGGGTTCCTCAGTGATGAACTGTAATCAGAACATGTAAGTAAAATAAACTCCTTGCCAGGTTGCTTTAGATCATGGTCTTTATCATAGGAACAGAAAGCAAATTAGGACATATATTCCACTTCCTGAATAAACAATTTCCATTAAAAAATATGAAGATGAGGGTAGTTAAATGATAGAGTGCTTGCTTTGTATGCATAAATTATGGATTTAATCCCTGTAACACCAATACATGTATATTACATATGTAATGTGTATATATGTTTGTACAGGTATACTATATCATTTATATTATGTATATTATCTATATAATATAGGTAATATCTAAATATATACTATAATATATAAATATATACAGTATATATATTATATAATACATTTACATATGCATATATATTATGTGTCATATATGTAATATATACTACATATAGTACAGAAATATATAATTATATATTATTTGTTTATGTGTATTATGTATATGTGCCCTTAACTACCCCTGAGCTCTATTCAATCCCTTTGTTTATATGTACTTTTTCACTCTTTTAGGGTCTAAGACAAAAAACCCCATGATGTAAAACTCTGCTGCCAACACCAAAGCTGGCTTAATCGTGATTGTCTTTTACCATGTTCTGGGCAGTTTTCAACAAACCACACATGTCAAACAAGGATATCAAGCCAGGCGAAGCGCTCTAAGTCAACTTCCAGTGGTAGAAGCTGAGGCCAATGGTGTGGGAAAGTTCTCATAGAAATTTGGTTAACAAGGGTTAAGGGTTAAGAAGCAGGTTAAGAATACCCTGCTGTTTTCTTAATCTTTTCTTTGGAGCTTTATTTTCAACTTTGCATATAAGATCAATGGAAGAACATTTAAATACTAGAACCTAATAATCTATCTCAGAGGTGCTGTTGATTGGACCAGAGGTTGTGTCTTCTTAACATTTTTTTAAAAGGTTCCCAGGTGATTTTAAACAGAATGTTAGGTCTAGCACACTCTTCATTACATGGAGTATTAAGAATGTAGAAACCAGGGGTGGCAGCGTTGGAGAGAGGCCCCATGCCTTGAATCTCAGCAAAGACAGATGAATCTCTGAGTTTGAGGCCAGCCTGATTTACAAAGTGAGTTCCAGGACAGCCAGGGCTACACAGAGAAACCCTGTCTCAAAAACCCCCAAATCACCACCACAACAAAAAGCAGTGATAAATGTAGCTCAGTTGGCAGAGCACCTGCCTAGCATACACAGCGCCTGGCTTTCATTGCTCAGCACCTCATAAACTATGTATTGGTGGGACAAGCTCGCCACACACAGCTTTCAGGACATAAATGCAGAAGGACTGGAAGTTCAAGATCATAGTACATTTTAAGTCAGCCTGGGATATATGAGACCCTGTCACAAAATAAATAGGCAT
Organism: Arvicanthis niloticus; assembly: GCF_011762505.2. Classification (NCBI taxonomy): domain Eukaryota; kingdom Metazoa; phylum Chordata; class Mammalia; order Rodentia; family Muridae; genus Arvicanthis; species Arvicanthis niloticus. The sequence continues at coordinate 5,550,421 of NC_047675.1, read as the reverse complement.
AAATGAATTTTTTAATTTTTTTTTATTTTTTTAAGAATGTCTGGCTTTATTTTATTATTATTATTAGTAGTAAGTGCACTGTAGCTGTCTTCAGACACCCCATAAGAGGGTGTCAGATCTTATTACAGATGGTTGTGAGCCACCATGTGGTTGCTGGGATTTGAACTCATGACCTCCAGCAGAGCAGTCAGTGCTCTTAACAGCTGAGCCATCTCACCAGCCCATAAATGAATTTTTTAAATGATCCAACTATATACTATCTTTAAATGACTCATTTTAGATCAAAACACAAAAGTGGATTTAAAGTAAAAGCATGGAAATGTGGATTTGTATATTTGAGACAGTGTCTCTCTACATAGCCCTGGCTATTCTGGAACTCACTATATAGATCAGGCTGGCCTCAAACTCAGAGTTCTGCCTGGCTCTACCTCCTGAGTGCTGAAGCTAAAGGTGTGCACCATCATGTTTAGCGCTGGAAAATATATTTCACGCAAACAGTGTTGTAAAGAGAACTGACAAAGATCTGGGGAGGTACTTAGTGCATAGAAGCACTTGCCACTCAAGCCTGACAACCAAAGTCTGATCCTTGGAGTCACATAAAAAAGGCAGATGCAGTGGTAGATTTCTGTAACCCCAACATTTCTCAGAAAATAATACTGCCACTCTCTAGGGTGGGTCTTCATGCCTCTATTAACTTAATCTATATAAAGAATCCTCCATTGTGTGCCTGGGGGCTTTACTTATAGATGATTCTAGAGTCAGTCAGGTTGACAATAGTATTAACATATAGTTAATTTTTTCCTCCAATTAATCCATTATTGTAAATTCAGCCCACACCTATGTATTAGTTCCTTTTTGAAATTGCTTTTATGAAACACCATAACCAAGGGAAACAAAGTTTATTTGGGCTTATGGTTTCAGAGGGTTAGAGTTCATGATGGTGCAATGCAGCTAGCAGCTGGCATGGTGGCTCTAGCAGGAAGCTGATGTTCATGACTCAAACTGCAAGCAGGAAACAGAGGTCAAGCTTGAATTAACTTCAGTTTTAAGCTCTTAGAGCCTTCCTCCAGTTGCATATTCCCTAAGCCTCCGGAAACAGCACCATCGACTAGGATCTAGCATTTCAATGGCCAAGGTTATGGGAAACATCTTATTCAAGCTACTACACCTCAGGAAGCAAGTAAAAAGTAGACAGATTCTTTATCAGGAAGTAACTGGATTAGCTGATTGGAGTTCTTATTCCCATTTGAAACATCTGCCCAGCCTTCTCTATCCACATTTCTATTGGCACTCTGGTCTTCTGGGTTACCAGAATATTCTAGGTTTTTTTTTTGCTTCACTTTAGTTTTGGGGTCTTTTTAATCCTCTTTCTTTGAAATTTTCCAGGTCTCTTCTCTATGGTCAGATTTAGATATAGCAATCCCACTTATCTGATACTTTCTTTATTATTTATTTTCCACGTTGCTGTAATGAGACAAAAATGAAATAAAGGAGGGTTTATTTTGACTCACATTTTCATAAGGTTGAGCCCATGGTCCTTCGGCTCCATGTTTCTGAGTTTCTTTTGTGGAATAAGAATATCATGGTCGCAGGAGTGTGGGAAGAGGTTGTTCACTCCATGGAGGATGGAAAGCCAAGCAAGAGAGAACAGGACTGCAGAGTAGGCATAACCTTTGAAAGACTGCCCCATGACCCAAGTCCTTCAACATGGCTCCACCCCCTAAATTTATTATCTTGTAGAGTGAAAAATTATAAAGACCATTTTATAAAATATATACAGCCTTTTTCTTTACCCCTAGACCTGAGCAAAAGAATGCAAGTTCCAGAAAGCGGAACTAACTGAATGTAAGATTTCAAGCCTTCACTGCCCTGGGATACATGCCGGGAAGAGGACATTATCCCTGAGTCAGAGGACAGTTGCTGGATTAACATTCCTCAAGCCTAGGGGAAGAGAACCCACCTGTGGGTGGGGAAGGCCCAAAGCAGGAATACACATTCCTGACTACAAAGAAAGATGCAAGTCATCTGGGTGGTCCCAGGAACTGGCTGACCACAAGATGAATAGTTGGGCGAGGTTACATCCTTACAAAAGATAAGTGTACTTTCTACTGTTTTTATGTTATGTCTCCTTGGTTACCCCTCCCCTCCCCCACTTGAGGTCTTCCCAGTGTTCCAGAAAGCTGTAATTTAAGTCTAACTAGATGCTCTGCTAACCTAGATAAGCTTCCGCCGGCAGGAACTGCCCTCCACCCCAAGGTACAGCCTGCTGATGTTCAAAAATTGTAAAGCAACCAATCATGTGTAACTGCACGAAAATTCCTCCCTTTCCCCACCCCGTGCTATAAAAAGCCCCCTAGCTTGCCGGTCTTTTGTCAAATTCTGCTCCTGTGTGGACGAACAGTTTGACCGTTGGCTAGCCAACTCTCCCTAATAAATTTCTGCTGATTGCATCCAGGTACAGTGTCTTGCGATTTTTGGGTGGGCATGATTTCCTGAGACTTGAGTAAGGGTCTCCCGAGTTTGGGGGGTCTTCAATCTCACTGTGTATAATTGAAATTATACACTTGAATATTACCATTTGTCTTGCAACTGATATTAAACTAACCTTCCAGGTTTCCATATATGTAAATTATCCTTTTCTAAAGAAGAGAAGGAAGAGGAAGAGCAGGAGAAGCAGAAGGAGATTACATCCTTCTATCATAGACTTCTAGTCAAAAGATTCTTCCTTAATTGTTCTCCAATTTCCTTTATGGGGGCCACTGTCCTGCCACTCAATCAAATAGCTTCCTGTAAAAATAGCCCTCGCTCACCTACCCCACCATACCCTCCAGCATCCATTCCTGTCTTGCTTGTTTGTTTCTCAAGACAAGGTTTCTCTGTGTAGCCCTGGCTGTCCTGGAACTCACTCTGTAATCCAAGCTGGCTTCGAACTCACAGACATTTGCCTGCAAGAGAGATCTTCAAAAACAGTCAGGTTCCACGACAACCCATTGTGGACTAGATTTCATGGCCCATTACCCTATTTCCTCCCCTTCCTTGAACCCTTCCTTCTCCTTCTCCTTCTCCTTCTCCTTCTCCTTCTCCTTCTCCTTCTCCTTCTCCTTCTCTTGACTGTCGGGCCATGTGTACTCAATAAGCTCACTCAGTTTATCCATTAGAGGCTAGAGGTCCGGGCTTCACCAAGTTGAGGTCCATTACCAGAGATTTGTCTCTTCCAAACCAGGCTCTACATAACCCTCTGCCTATGAGCACCCTTCCTCAGCTCTCCACCTAACCAACAATGGGTAAGATCTCAGATGTGCTGAGACAACCCAAGACAGGTTGTGGAGCAACCCCCGCTCCTTTGAGCCAGAGTGACACATGGTATCCAGAGGTGGGTAAGATCCCCATGTGGGGGACAACCTAAGACAGGAGCCATGTAACCTGCTCATTACAAAAACAAAAGGGGAAGATGTTGGGCCCCATTTCAGACCTGGTTTGGACCTTGTGGACAAACCAGAGCCTGGCTTGAGTTTGAGACCTGTCTTAGTCACTTCTGTCCTGGAGTGACTTAACAAGACCTGTTTAGCCCTGCCTCTGTTCAGTTGTTGCTGATGTAGAGCTTTGCCATTGGCCCTGTCAGTCACCACATACCTCCAACACTTTCCCCTACTCCCTACGTCATCTCACCTCACCAAAACCCTCCTTCCTATACTCTGAGTTTATGTAAACAAGAGGTTGTTACATTAAAGTTGAGTTCCTGCTGTACAAGAGTGTTTCTTTGGGCTGACACTCACCATCCCACTCAACCCCTGAGAGATCCCACCAGACCGAGACCTCTCTCTTCTCTTGCCTGGACCTGCCGGCTGCAAGGAGCCGACAAACATGCTGAGAGAAGAGCAGTGCATGCACACATGCTGAAAGAAGAGCAGTGCATGCACACATGCTGAAAGAAGAGCAGTGCATGCACACATGCTGAAAGAAGAGCAGTGTGTGTACACATGCTGAAAAAAGAGCAGTGCATGCATGTGTGCTGACAGAAGAGCAGTGTATACATGTGCTGCGAGAAGAGCAGTGCATGCACACATGCTGAGAGAAGAACAGTGTATACATATATGCTGACAGAAGAGCAGTGCATGCATGTGTGCTGACAGAAGAGCAGTGTGTGCATGTGTGCTGACAGAAGAGAAATAAATGCACATGTGCTGGCTAATTTTATGACAAGGATGGAGTCTCATCTGAGAAAATGCCTTCACAAGACCCAGCTGTAAGACTGGAGAGCATTTTCTTAATGATTGATGTGGGAGACACATGGTGCCATCCTGGGCTAGTGGTCCTCGGTCCATTAAGAGAGCAGGATGAGTGAGCCAGAGGGAGCAAGCCAGTAAGCAGCACCCTTCCATGGCCTCTGCCTCAGCTCCTGCCTCCAGTTTACTGCACAGTTCCTGTCCTGTTTTGCTTCAGTGATATACTATGATTGTGGACCTTTAAGCCAAATAAACCCTTTCCTCCGCATCTTGCTTTAGGTCGTGGTGTTTTATCATAGCAATAGTAATCCTAAGATAGCAAGCTTCTGCTCAGTTTTCTCCCTTTATACAGTCCAAAATCATGGCCAGGCAGTGGTGCCATCCATTGAGGGAAGGGCTTCCCATCTTAAGAAAATCAAGATGACCCCAATAGGCATGCCTGAGGCCCTTCTTCCAGATGATTCTAGGATATGTCAGTCTGATAGGAAATACACTGTCGTACCACTTAATCTAACAATTTACACTCTTTTTTTTAAAAAAAGATTTTATTCGTCGTATGTATATGAGCACACTGGTGTGTCAGACCCATTACAACCCATTACAGATGGTTGTGAGCCACCATGTAGTTGCTAGGAATTGAAATTAGGACCTCAGGAAGAGCAGTCAGTGCTCTTAACTGCTGAGTCATCTCCTCAGCCCCAATTACACTATTGATATTTAAATAAGCCAATTAATAGGTTTGTATTTTCTACAGGTTTTCTCTTTCTTTCTAAGATTTTTCTTTTATTAAGACAGTACACTGTAGCTGTCTTCAGACACACCAGAAGAGGGCATCAGTTCCCATTACAGATGGTTGTGAGCCACCATGTGGTTGCTGCAAACCTCTGGAAGAGCAGTTAGTGCTCCTAACCACTGAGCCATCTCTTCAGCACCTTTCTATAGGTTTTCATGTTAACTTTTTCCCTAGAAATTATAATCCTTATCTATACCCTCATTTTCCCTCTTTATAAAACTTAAAACTTTGAGACATAAAAACCATACATTTTAAAATTCAGTGTTGATATATATTTCATATAAATAAACCTATACATTTTGTTTATTTTTTGTTTTGTTTTGTTTTGCTTTGCTTTTGTTTTTTGATCTCTCAAGATAGGATTTCTCTGTTCAGGAACTTGCTTTGTAGACCAGGCTGGCCTCAAACTCAGAGATTCACCTGCCTCTGCCTCCCAAGTGCTAGGATTAAAGGTGTGCTGTGCCTGGCAACCCGTAGTTTTAAAGCATACATTTCAATGGTTTGAAAGCATTTTGTATTATTACTTTTAACCATTTATTTTGGGGAGCACATGTATACCTTGTTATACATGTGGACGTCAAAGAACAACTTTTGAGTCATTTCTCTCCTTTTACCATATGGGTCTCAGGGCGTGAACTCAGGTTGTCACCAAGTCATTTTGCTGGCCTCAATAAAAAATTAAATAAATTAAATAAATAAATTAAATAAATTAAATAAATTAAATAAATTAAATAAAATTAAAGGATATTCCCTATATTGTATAACCATTGTCATTGTTTGATTCCAAAACATTTTCATTGTCCCCAAAGGAAACTTCTTGTGTATTAGCTGTCTTTGAAAATCTGCTTTCTTTTTTGTTTTTTGGTTTTTTCTGTGTAGTCTTGGCTATCTTGCATCTAGTTTTCTGAACAAGGCTGGCCTAGAACTCAGAGTTTCGCCTGCCTCTGCCACCTGAGTGTTGTGATTAAAGATGTGCACCAACAACAACTTACCAAAAATATCAACCGAACAAACAAGCAAACAAACAAAAACTGCTTTCTTTCTAACAGAGTCCATTTTCAAGGATTGTCACAATGTCATCCCTGAGCATAGTAGGTGTCCTATACTGACCTTATTCATCCATCCACTGATACTGGCTTACTTCAATCTGGGAGCGCTGATGAATGTCTTAGTTACTCTTCTATTACTGTGAAGAGACACTATGACCAAGGCAACTTATAATTAATTGGAGGCTTGCTTACTTTTCAGAGAGTGAGTCCATAATCAAGGTAAGAAGCAGACAGACATGGTGATATATCAATAGCTGAAAGCTTTACATCCTGATGATCAGACAGCAAGAAGAGAGAGAGAGAGAGAGAGAGAGAGAGAGAGAGAGAAGCAGAGACATAGAAACAGAGACACAGAGAGACAGAGACACAGAGAGAGAAAACTTGCCAGGTGTGTGTTTTGAAATCTCAAAGCCTACTCCCAATCCTCCTTCAAGAAGGCCACACCTCCTAATCCTAGCCATGTTAGCCAACTAGGCACCAAGCATGCAAATATTCAAGCCTATGGGGCAGGTTCATCCAAGCCACTGTAGTGTATAATGCCATTGTGAGCACCTACTTGAAAAACAAACAAACAAACAAAAAAACAAACAAAAGATTAGAAAAGATTATTTGAAATTGGCTCCATCTCAATAAATAATGTGTAGACAATTAAGTGCCATCTCAAGCAATAGGACTGTGGTGATTGAATGAGAGTGGCCCCCATAGACTCATATATTTGAATGCTCAGTCAATGGAGATTGCGCTCTTCGAGGCCAGCCTGGGCTACAGAGTGAGTTCCAGGACAGCCAGGGCTACACAGAGAAACCCTGTCTAGAAAAAAGAAAGAGAGAAAGAAAGAAAGAAAGAAAGAAAGAAAGAAAGAAAGAAAGAAAGAAAGAAAGAAAGAAAGAAAGAAAGAAAGCGAGAGAGGGAGGGAGGGAGGGAGGGAGAGAGGGAGGGAGAGAGGGAGGGAGGGAGGGAGGGAGGGAGGGAGGGAGGGAGGGAGGGAGGAAGGAAGGAAGGAAGGAAGGAAGGAAGGAAGGAAGGAAGGAAGGGAAGGAATAGAAGTGTGGCCTTGTTGGAGGAAGTGTGTCGGCTCCTCAAAGCCAGCAGGTCCAGGTCCCGCTGGGTCTCTCTGGAACACACTGGCCAGGAGTCTTATCTAAGCAGGAATTCAACAACCTCTTGTTTATATAAACTCGGAGCATAGGAAGGCGGGGTTTTGGTGGGGCGAGATGACGTACGAGGTAGGGAAGGGTGAGGAGGGTGTGTGGTGACTGACAGGGCCAATGGCAAAGCTCTACATCAGCAACAGTTGAGCAGAGGCAGGGCCAAACTGGTCCTGCTGAGTCACTCCAGGATGGAAGTGTCTAAGACAGGTCTCAAACTCAAGCCAGGCTGGGGTTTGTCCACAAGGCCCAAATCAGGGCCGAAATGGGGCCCAACAGAGTGCACACACTGGACAGGAAGGGCATGCGCCGCACCGCAAAGGACCAGCCACACTCTCCGGCTTGGGGAAGAGGGTTGAGTGGAATGCGCAAACAGAGTGAGCCATGTGGGAGGGTGGCAGAGTGCCTGACATGTCTGTGGGGACCCCACGGCCACAGCAGGAGGTATGTGTAGGTTGGCACACCCCTGGGCGGCCGCACCCCTGCCTTCCATGCACCACTGGCATGGATGGAGAAGAGAGACAAGGGGCCCAACAGAAATGTGTCTCTGGGGACGGGCTTTGAAGCTTCAAAAGCCCAAACCTGGCTGGTCCCTCTCTCTTTCTGTTACCTGCAGATCCCGATGGAGAACTCTCAGCTACTTGCTCAGCATTATGTCTGCCTGCGTGCTCGCCATGCTTCCTTCCATGACGATGATGGACTGAGCCTCGGAAGCTGTAAGAAGCTCCAGTCAGTGCTTTCTTTTGTTATAAGAGTTGCCTTGGTCAAGGTGTTTCTTCATGGTGCTAAAACACCGCTAAGACAGGGCTAAGGAAGACTTGGTTTTGACACAGCTTCAGAAGCCGTCTCATCAGCTACTCTGCTGAAGGAAATAGGAAACGAAAGGAGTTTGCCATGTTTACTTGCTATTTCAGAGCTCTCTTTCTTGGCCCCAAGCTGTTCAGAACCAAGTAATGTGTTTGAGGACATTGGGAGGAGATAGAAAGTCCACATGGGAGAGGGGAAGGTATTAGTTTTCATTAGAGTAGCCTCTAGTAAGTTGCTCATTGATGTGGCAGTGGTTCCATCCCTGGGCTGGTAGTCTTGGGTTCTATAAGAAAGCAAGCTGAGCAAGCCAGGGGAAGGAAGCCAGTAAGTGACATTCCTCCATGGCCTCTGCATCAGCTCCTGCTTCCTGACTTGCTTAAGTACCAGTCCTGACTTCCTTTGGTGATGAACAGCAATGTGGAGGTGTAAGCTGAATAAACCCTTTCCTCCCCAACTTGCTTCTTGGTCATGATGTTTGTGTAGCAATAGAAACCCTGACTAAGACACCAAGGCAGGATAGGAACAGACATCTTAAGTAACTTTGACAGGTTGCATAGTATAGAAAAAAACCGACACTTGGCATTAGCAGAGAAACACTTGGCTTAGAGTTGGTGTAGAGGACCAGAATGTGAAGGAATAAGAAAACTGACAGCAATGGCATAAAATAGTGGTGAGGGCATGGGAGCACCGAGCTGTACCAACTCTGGGCTTTGGATGGGTGCAATGTGGAGACCACAGCAAGTCAGAGAGCCTGGCATGCTAACAGCCCAATCCCTGTGGGACTGGGGAATTTTGACCACAACCTGGACTGGTCTGGGAAAAGGGAGGCCATGGAGGCAGAGGCAGAGGTGAAGGCAGTGCCAGGCACCAGGAGAGCAACTGAACGGTTGGGGCTGGGTGTACAGAGAAGCCCACAACCCGTACTGGTCTGCGGAGCTAGAGACAGGCGCGCATGCATGTGCAGTTGAGGCACCAGGCACAGACTCGGGTGGGGGGTAGAATGAGTGCCCAGCCTGAAGAACACAGATCGCTAGGAGCCATGATAGGCCAGATGGCCTGTGAGGAGAGATTGGCTGTTGCTGCCTTCATTTTGAGACAATGGCGGTGACAGCAGCAGTGAGCAGTTGCTTGGTGTGTTTACTTCGATGAGCAAGTAGGGTGGGACTTCCTCCTAGCAGCTGCCAGTGCCTCTGGCTGTTGGAGTGGGGGGTGTGGGGGAGAAGAGCCTGAAGTAGTGCCTGTCCCATATCCCAACAAAGCATATGCTATTCTTGTCAGGTGGCAGGGCTAGCCACTCACTTTCTGAGTCCCCAGCAGAGAGATAGAGAGAAAATTCGCACACATGGGTATGTGTGCGCATGAACAAGCACAGGCAGACGGATGAGCGTGCATGCATGCATGCAGGAAAATGGCTTCTCATACTGGGCAAAAGTTGTTTTTCTTGTGGCCGCGGTGGGTAGCCACGCAGGGGCGGTGGCGGGCAGAGTACAGGAACCCCGCTAGAGAGAGAGTGCAAGTGTAGGGGCAGCAGATGGTCCCGAGCATGGGAAAGCAAGCATCTCAGCAGACAGGGTCCTTGGCAAGATGCAAGGGGTGGGGTAAGACCCACTTTTCACAGTGCGAACGAGTGACTGCCACGGCCTCAGGAGCAAGCAAAGGAGGGAGGGGGCAGGGGGACGCCTATGCCCAGGATCACTAGCGAGAGAGTTGTTTTAAAGTGCCAGTTTAGTGGCCATGTAGAGACATTGCTTTCTGCTTACTGTGAATTAGACCGGGACATCCTAGTAAGTAGAGACAAGGTGGCGAAAACTAACCCACGGGTGAGAATAGAGTTATTAACCCCTACCAGCGTCCTGAGGATATTATTAATAACCAGAGAGATTTCTAGCACAGGCAAGACTGCCATGTCATCCTGTAGGTGCTGAGGCTATGTTCTGGGCTGGTGCCCTGAGCTACAGAGAGCAGTTCACTCAGGCCTGGGGGGTTCTCAGCAGAGAAAGAAACTGTCTCAAAAGAGAAAGAAAAATATCACCCAAGGGAAAAGTCTTAGAGTGAGGGTCAGCAGAAAGACTGAATGTCTCCGTCTCAAGGGCAGCACAGGGGTAGCTCCAAGCTCAAGAGTTGTCCCTAGGGACCACTGGGACATTTACTCTGACCACTGGGGAGAGGGGGCTTAGCAGTTCTCTGAAGTTTGGGCTAGCAAGTGTGGATCTCTCTGTGATAGCAGGGGGGATACAAACTTGCAGTTTCTAAATCCTGGGTTTTGGTACCATATAATGTGCTCATAAAAGGATAAAGAAAGAGGGGATCTGTTTTGTGGCTGTGTGGTGAGGTGTGGGGAAAGGGGGTGCATCGGCAGGCCCATGCTGAGGTGTCCCTTCCCCCTGAGGGACCAGCCACAGGATGGTACAGTAAAGAATAAAGTTTATTCAGGGCGCGGGAAGGGGAGTTAAGAGGGTAGCAGAGGCAGAGAGAGGCAGAGGGCAAGAGTAGAGGGGGCAAGCAGCCCCTTTTATAGGGAGTCATGCACACCTGGATGTTGCCAGGTAACTGTGGGGCAGAGCTTAGACAAAGTGCTAACACTCATATCCTAATAAATGACCCCTGGCTGTGCTAACAGAAGGAAATCTTAATCCAACTCAGTATATCATTTTTTTTAAAGGCATCCAAGTAGAAGTAGTTGGAAAGAGAAGGCGCAGTGGAAATGGGAGAGGGATAGGAAGCGGTGATGGAGGATGAATGTGATTAAAACACATTGTCTGCATGTATGAAATTGTCAAAAATTAATTTAAAAAATTTCCAGATGACTCTTTGTAAGTAATGGAAATGTAATAAGAAATGTCATTTGATAGCAAAGCTTTGTCCTTCTTTGTGATATGTAGTAACCATTCATGATATCTGAAACTTGTATGGTATATTCAGATATTCAGTCGAATTATCTTCAAGTGAGTGCATGGGTATTCAGATACTAATTGAGTAAAATATTATTAAATATTAAAATGGTATAAAAACACAAGGAGACTTGTATTATCTAAAATGTAAACAGGGAAGACGCAGTGATGCTTTGATAACACATTGTGGGGGAAGTGGGAGTGAACCTATGGAGGCAAAAGTTGGGTGGAGAGGAGATGCCATGGCCAGGCATCCTGCTTGGGGAATCCTGATCCAGCTGTGCACAGCCAGAGACCTAAAGTGGCTTTGGGCAAACTGGTGAGACAGAACAGTGGACCCGAGCCCAGGGCAATGGCAGCTTCCTCTGGCTTCATGGACATTTCCCCTGGCCAGTCAACTCCACCCCACCACCCTCAACCCCTACATAGTCACAGCAAGCAAATCACATTCAACAGTACAGCAGGTGTCATCTGCAGCCCCACACCCCTTGATTACATAACTGCACTTGTATTGACTGAAAGGTTGTGTATAAATTTTTGTATTGAACAATAAAGTTAGATATGCAGCCCGATGTGGTTTCTGGATTCTGAAATCTCCGTGGGCTCCATCTCCCCTTTCCTCCCATTTCCTGGCCACAGTTCTGACAATATTCATTTCTCCTCTAAAAGTAGTAAATATGATCAAGATGAGAAGTCACTGGTTTGGTAACCTTTGCTCAGGATCAGCCTCAGATTCTGCATATAGCAGAGTAGTGTGTTGTCACATACAATATTAAAACAAGGAGCACTCGGGTGAACAGTACGAGAGGTTAGCAACTTTAGCACATCATTAGTGGTGTACGGAGCACCGCGGGCAGGATCCATGCTAATGTGTCAGCTTACTCCCTCTTCACTCTGTCCACCCGTGCAGATGTGCATCAATGAAAATGCCAAGGAATGCCAAGGCCTGTAGTCAAGATGGCGTTAACCTATCAGAGCCTCTGAGATAATTTCTAGGGACTTTCAGAGCTCCAAGGACCACATTTTGAGAACTGCTGACTTGCTTTGTCCCAACACTACTGTTACTTTTCTCACAGACAGGCTCTGCTGAGCAGATACAAGGATGCCTGGGGACTCAGTCTAAGCCCATGGAATTATGGGCCTCTGCTCTTAGAAGTAAGTGGGAAAGGCCTGGGACAGCACTGTATAATAACAATACATTATATCCATTTCTCCAAGAGACTAGGCATATCCCAGCAGAGAAGACTGCTTCTGGCACTCCCATTGGGCTCCAGCCCAAGCCATTAGCATCTTGTATGGAAGTGTTCTGCAAACAGTAGGGTATTTATCATCCCTGTACTCTACCCATCCAATGCCAAATCCTGCCCTTGTGACAACCAAAAATGCCCTGCACATTTCTCAGTGCCCACCAGAGGGCCTGTATTACCGTGTCTCACACACCTGATAAGCAGTAGGAGTCACTATGGAGATCAGGATTTCAGAATTTATGGTTAGACTCTCTTATTATAGATAGGATCAATAGCATTCACTGCTTTTGGATAAAGGATGATAAGCAATGAGCAGACAATTATATTTCTCAGTGAAATGCTACACTTGGTGCTGGCAAAATGGCTCAGTGGACAAAGGACCTTGCTGCCAGACCTGATGACCTGATTTCGATACTTGGGACCCACAGTGGCAAAAGGAGTGTCAACTCTTGTACTTTGTCTCTGGCTTCTGCATGCGTGTGTTGTCTCTGACCTCCACATGTGTGCATCGGCACACTCCACCCCACAAACAGATAAGTGAGTAGACAAATAAGTTGTAAAAATACAATGTTAAGCTCAAAGGTGCAGCTGAAGGCTCTTGATAATTAGGACCTCATTTGTTTTTGTGTTGAGAGAGATAATGGAGAGGTTCTTGTTTTGTTTTGTTCAGGGTAGTTACGACAAAAACCTAAGGCTTGCAGTTAGAGGCTTTGTGGTTGTCAACAAAAGGAGATAAAGGCTCAGCACGATGCAAGAGAATCCAAGGTCAGGTGACTAGAACTTAGGGGCCCACGAAAGGGTAGTGCCGCTGCCTGAGCTCCTGAAACGGTAGTCAGCTTAGTCAGCTCCCCTGGGGACTGAGAAGATTGCTCAACAACCAAGGCAAGAGCCTGGGACAAGCTCCACCCTGCAGGACATTCCATTCCCAAGTGTCTGACTCAAAGTAATGGAGAGATGGGTGGCAGATGAGAGGGACCTATGGCCAGAAAGAGAGCAGCAGACTAGATGCAGACCTTGGGGAGCAAGGAAAGGGGCTGACCACCAAAGATGAAAGGGAATGTCCGGCTCTCTAGTCCATCCCCTGTAGTGACAACAGCTAGAGGCATCTCCTTAGTTGCATCCATTACGTTTTCAGGAGGTGCCCAGCTGCTAACTGTAGACTGTTCGGCATGTATAGAATTAATTATGTGTGTAGTTTGAATGTGCACGTGTTGACAAACAAGTGTCCATTGTTTTGTTTTGTTTTGTTTTTCTTTGTTTTGAGAAAGGGTCTCTTTATAGCCCTGGCAATCCTTATATAGACCAGGCTGGCTTTGAACTCAGAGAGATCTGACTCTGCCTCTCTGCCTGTGTGCATGCACCACCACGCCCAGTTTCAAGTGTCCATTTTGATACTGTGCAATTGGAAATACTATGAAGTGGCCCTAATAAGACAGAGGCTGAATGAAGACTGGTTGCCCTAGCGATGATCAAGGTACTTTAAGATACGATCTACACTTGTATGTGCGCACGCACGTGCACATGTACTTGAGTGTGAGAGAGAGACAGATATGAATGGTTTTCTTTTTATTCATAGTCTTAATATACAGGTTTTTGGTTGTTTTAACTTGTTTGTCATTGATAGTCAGGTTTTAAACGTGATAGCGCGTGTGTGTGTGTGTGTGTGTGTGTGTGTGTGTGTTTGGAGATGAACTAATTTAATTATGGTGAGAATTCTTTTTTTTTTTTTTTTTTAAAGACGATGGTGAGGTTAGGGGAGGAGGTATGGCTGTGGTGGTCCAGGTGGCCTAACCCTCCTAAATCTTAGATATTTGTTTTTTAGGTTGGTAATTTTCACTTTCTTCTTCTGTTCCTAGAAAGTAATAAAGCTCTTGCTCCCCACCCCCATCTTGTCCTCAACACCAAAGCAGTCTGAAAAAAACAAATACAAAACGAGCGCATCAGGAACGCATGGCATGCACCCGGGAGGATCTTAAGCTGTCATGAGCTCGCCTGCAGATCGTCCCATCTGTTCTAAAGGCCGTTTTCAGTAAACTCTGTTTAATGTTACAAACAGGCAATGTGGCTGTGTTCTAACGCACTTTAGTTTTGCAGCCAAAGTCCCCGAAAATCTTAGGCTCCTGTTATCAAGTGTGTGTGGTCATTTAACCTCCTTGCCTGTGTCAAAACTAAACGGCAGAAACGAAGGCTTCCGCTGACACCCATCTGTCTGGTCTCCACCTGGAACCTACAGCATTCACATTTGTCTCCTGATTCATGAAAACAAAACATCCCCAAACAAGACCTACAAGCTTGCTTTCCAGGTGATTTTGAGCGGCTTTGCAGTTTATTCTGGGAGCTTCAAACTTTGTTGCTTATTTCATTTTTCAGAAAACACAAGCTGGCATCCCAGAAAATGTGTGTGCTTTCAAGAATAATAAAAAAAAAATCAGCCAGAGGCAGTAGCTCATTCCTTTGATCCCAGCATTTGAGAAGCAGAGGCAGATGGATTTCTGTGTGTTCAAGGCCAACCTGGTCTACAGAGTGAGTTTCAGGACAGCCAAGGCTACACAGAGAAATCTTATTGCAAACCTCAAAACCCTGTCTCAAAAAACAAACAAAAATAGATAAAAAGCAAACCAAACAAACACAAAAACAAAGAAGGCTTCCTTGCCTTTGAGGTTTTGGGGGTAGGAGTCTCTCATCCTTTCTCAGGCTCAATCCTCTTGTCTCAGGCTCCACAGTAGCTGGGACTACAACCATCGGGTCCCATTCTGGCCCTTTCTCAGATCATTAACCATACTAGTGTGTTCTTTTCGTGAGACTCAAGTAGGAAAGAGAAAAATGCTGTGGACTTAAAATTTATTTTCATCATTTGATTCTCTTACTTGGTAACTAACAAGAGACACAAAAATGATAAAACCCCAAGAACTAACTTTTAAACTCAACACTTAAAGTCCAAGAAAAATGTGAGATTAAAAACTGATGTAGCACTAAACCTAATGAGTCATTCATTCATTCATTCATTCATTCATTTGTTCATTCATTCATTCATTCATTCGTTCATTTGTTCATTCGTTCATTGAGACAGGGTAGCCCTGGTTGTCCTGGAACTTGCTCTGTCTACCAGGCTGGGCTCAAACTCACAGAGATACACTTGCCTCTGTCTCCCAAGTGCTGGGATGCACCACCCAGCCATGACAAGCCACTTATATCTTGCTCTTGTAAATCCTCTTACAAGCAAGTTAGAACTAATGAGAAGCTCCTGGGAAACTCATTATCGTTCACTCCAAAAACAAAAAAAAAAACCAAAAAACAAACCTCAGTTAGCTCATTATCCTGATCTGGCAAGCCTAAACTCCTAAAAGCATCAGGAGAATTTGTTTCCTATTTGACAAGTATGCTGTGTAAGGATGGTTTTCATTAACAATGAACCCTGCAAGAGCTTTTTCATCATATGACAGATCATATGACACTACCCAGAGAGGGTAGTGGCAGGGGCACAAAGTAGGACTCTGGTGATGGCTTTAAAGTCTGAGGGTCTCAGGTCCTTCTGGCTCTCTGACCTGTACTGAAATGCTGATGATAACTTCTAAAAAGTCCTAAAAGCTTCTTGGTCCTCCTGAGGGTGAGACTGCAGGCTTAGGTGATTAACACCTGTAGCCTAACAGCAGAGGATTAGGCAATGTGGCCTTTGTTCTATCTCAGTGGGAACTGCTGGGCTCTAACTGAGCCTGCTGGCTGGCTAGCCTGAGGTATCAGGAAGAAAAGACACTTAGAGAAGTTATTATAGAGTTTATTACTAAGTGTAAAAAGCTTCCTATGAAAGCTATCTAAGGGGAAAAGCGGAAAGGTCCCAAGTGGGGAAAAGGAAAAAAAATTCTAATCTATCTGGGGAAAGGGGAAAAAATCTATTCTATCCATCTATTTTATCTCTCTATTCTCTCTGCCTCTCATCTCTTTATCCTCAGTACTTAAACATTTTTCAGAATACATGATCTCATGTTACAAAGTTCATCACAAGTTCACACCAAAAATCAAATCATAAGTTGAAATAGAAGTTTACAACACAGAATGTTTACATGCATATCCATTGGAGTAATTCTCTGGCTAAACATCCATCACCTGTCACAGATCCACAGGTTCACTGAAGGTTTAAAACTGTAAGTTATTAGTGAAGTTTTGTACAGATAAACCCAGGCAATATTGTATCTTCTGTCCTAGCACCTATAATAAATCATTAGTTCCTTTTTAATGACCTTTTGATAATTGTTTTACAACCTCTTGGAATGTGCTCTGAGCAGGAGAAAGTCTGGTTACTATCTAAGAGCAATTAACTGATGACACTTGGGAGACTGTCAAAGTTCTCATTGCAGTTTTGACTATCAGAAAGGTACCTAATAGCAGTCCCACTATAAAAAAGCTTAATAATCATTGATATAATTTTAGAAATTCTTACAGAATCATCATTATGACTTAAGAAGTCATCTATTTGTCTATATAGCATCACCACAAGACAGTACATCTTCGTGGATCTGTAGAGATCTGCTCCAAAGGGGTGTGCTATTGCTTAGTGATTGTTACATATGTTTAATAATAATAGGAAAAGCATATTAATAGCAGGAATCTTTCCTAAAATAAGTCCCTTACAGCCTTGCTGAATAAGGGCTCACTTGTTGCAGATTATATAACAATCCAAGGCAAGCCATTTCGGGATGATCACCTGCTAGTTATTAGCTTGTGCCATTATGGCTCCTGACATGACAGTTCTTTGAGTCCATTTGCATCCTGTACTAGTGACCATTGTTACTGCTCTGAATAGGTTAGCTGGCAGGTAGCCTGTCTCCTCTATGACTGTTCAGCCTGTGATTATGACGCTTGTGTGTGATTCCCACGTCACAAATGCTGCTAGAATTCTCAACAGTTTCCTCTGTTCACATGTCTATTGTATATTTTCAAAATTGATCTCATAGTATTCTGGCTATTTTATAATATTTTCATTAACAGTGTGATTAATTCTTAAAAACCATATTTAGCTTTGTAAGATTATACTCAATCTAGGTAGAACATAGTTTCTTAGTTTTATAATATTACACACTTAGATTTTTTCTAATTTTTTGTTTGTTTTGATTTTTAAATGAATCATGATCATCATCGAGGCAGGGGCTCACTATCTAGCTTACTTTACAGCCATGACTGGCCCAGAACAGCTATGCTGAACTCTGTGAGAGAAAGAGATGACTGCAGACTGATTCCAAAGTTTTCGAGCCCTTAGCAGCTGGAAGGATGGTATTGGAAAAAGGCTCCACGTGGCTTAGAGGAAGCGAGTAGGGATTAGGTTTGTAGAAGGTAAATACTGTTAAGAATACAGATGGGGATATCTGGTGAATGTGAGTCTAGGAGTCTGAAATGTTGCAGCTATGTATTTGGGATAATTAGTTTATAAATCCTTATTAAATCCAGGAGACTGAGTTTCATTCTGAAGAAATTCAGTATAAGCAAAGGAGGGCCAAGAACTGGGGACATTCTAAATGGTGAGCAGAGGCTACACACCAGGCACGTTCCCTGTGCTTGCTCGTGTTGCTTGTAGGTTGACCCATTTAACCTTCAAAACATTTTATGAGGAATTGCAAGTCTTTTTTCCCCCCTGAGACAGAGTTCCTCTGTGTAGCCTTGGCTGTCCTGAAACTCTGTAGACCAAACTAGCCTCGAACTCCAGCCTCTGCCTCCCCCCTTATGCCCAGCTTGAAATTCTTTATGTAGACTAGGTTGACCTTGACTTCATAGAGATGCACATACCTCTATGCCTCTCAAGTGCTAGGATTAAAGTTATATATAGAACCTCACCTGGTATTCCTATTTATTTATTCTTTCTATTTAAAGTGTGTGTGTGTGTGTGTGTGTGTGTGTGTGTGTGTGTGTGTGTATGCTACATGTGTGCACATGGAGGCCAAGAGTGTCAAACCCCTGAAGCTGGAATTACAGGTTGCTGTGAGCCACCTGATAGAGTTAATAGGACCTGAACTCAGGTCCCCTATAGGAGCAGAAAGTGTTCTCAACCACCATGACACCTCTCTGGCCTTTTTGATGATCCTTAAAAATATAACTGAAACGTTCTCCAGAATTTCTAACATTTTATTTTATTTTATTTTATTTTATTTTATTTTATTTTATTTTATTTTATTTTATTTTATTTTTGAGACAGGGTTTCTCTGTGTAGCCCTGGCTGTCCTGGAATTATCTCTGTAGACCAGGCTGTCCTCCAACTCAGAGATCTACTTGCCTCTGCCACCTGAGTGCTGGGATTAAAGGTGTCTGCCATCACTGTCCTGCTATTTTTTTTTTTTTAACTGATGAAACTTACACACACACAAATTTCTCACATGGTATTTTTCATAATAGAGATACACAGAGAAACTTTGACTCAAAACAACAACAACAACAAACCAAACCAAACAAACAAAATTCTAAGTGTTTCAAAAGTGCATCTCTTTTCCAACTAACAACATATTCTAGGAAAAAAATATTAGGGAGACTGAAAAATATTTATGTTCAAGGTAAAAGAACAGGGGAGCTTATTTCTGGTTCTATGTCCTCTCCTTCCCTTTCTGCTCCTCTTCTTCCTACCCCTCCTCTTCCTCATCTTCTTCCTCCTTCTTTTTCTTTTGGCAGCTCTGGGTACCCAATCCCATGGTTCACACATGCTAAGCAAGCACCCTGCTGCTGAGATGCCCCTAAGACCCAATATTTCCTTAGGACTTTGTTATTTGCTTTCCTGTGGGTTTTCCTCAACAACAGGCATCATGGGCCAGCAGGATGTGCACGCCTGACGGATAACCTGAGTTTGATTCCAGTGACTGACAGGCTTCAAGTAAAGGACTGACTACTGACTCTGACTTCCATGTGTGTGCCATGGCACATACCTGTATGCATGTATAAACAACATATGAACTGTATTTTTTTTAAAACAAAGAGACAATTTTTTTAAAGGAGATTGTTAGCACTCTTACTAGCTCATTCTATAATATCTACAGAGCTCAATAGGATAGTTTCTAGGGCTGTATATCACCCTTTAACAGACACGTGCATGATACAGGAAGGATAGAAGGTACTGTACTGGACTATCACAGAAAATTAATTCAAATTGCCCCTCTGGTACCATGGACATTTAACAAACAAAAAAACAAATGTGAGAGAGGTTCAGGTGAGTATGTTTCCAGTGAGCCTTTAACTTCCCCTCTACCCTGGGGAAAAGATGACATGAAAGGAGAGGTAGGAAGGAAGAATTTTCAAAATGTCTTTTCAGGCAGATCAAATTTTGAAGCAAGGACCTGGAAATAACATCACCCCTACCAACAGTGCTGCTTACAGAGTCTTTCAGTAACACAGACGTTCTGGTAGCTCAGGTTGGTCATGGTGTCTTAAATAATCCCACTAGGGAAGGAAAAACAGACAGGCTTCTACATAAACCACAATGACTACAGAAGTATTCCTCTACTGCACCCAGTGCACCCAGGAGCCCATCGAAGGTATGTGTGCTACCTAAAGACCAGAGAGCAGCATGGCCCTCAAGTGACCACATTAGGAAAGAGAATCCAGAATGAGGTTACAGGCATGGAAAACTAAAAAAAAAAAAACAAACCAAGCAAGAAAACAAACAAACCAAAAAAAAAAAAAAAAAAAAAAAAAAAAAAAACCAACCAAAAAACAAAAAACCCCCACAGTCACCAGAAAGTATGCTGCTAAGGTCATTTTTGTTTGCTTGCTTGTTTTGCTTTGAGACAGGGTTTCTCTGTGTAGCCCTGGCTATTTTAGAACTAGCTTTGAATACCAGGCTGGACTCGAATTCACAGAAATTACCTGCCTCTGCCTCCTGAGTGCTGAGATTAAAGGTATATGCCACAACAACTGGTTAAGGTCACAGCATGGAAAAGAGCAAAAAGATTTGGGGAAAGATGCTATAATGCTAAACAAAACCAACCAACCAACCAACCAAACAAACAAACAAACAACTAAACAACCAACCAACCAACCAACCAATCAAACAAACAACCAAACAACCAAAACAGAAAGAAACGCCAGAGCAGTAACTAACCAAAGCACTTTTTTGGGACAGGATCTCTATGTAGACCAGGCTGTCCTGGAACTCACAGGAATCCTCCTGCTCTGCCTCCCAAGTGCTGGGATTGAAGGTGTGGGGACCACCATGTCTGGCCTCTTCTTAGCTATTCTTTTCTCAGTTGCCTCCAATAAGTGGAAGAGGGTCAAGAAGAATGGTCAAGAGGAAGCTTAAATCCAAGAAATACAAGAACTAGAAGGTCTATTGTGCTAAGAACAAAAATAAAGCCACTAAACAACTTTGTTATTTTGAGTTTGGTTCTGGATCCAGACAATGGCATCCTAAAGTACTTAAACAACTTGGGTCACGGTCATGCAATAACATCAATAATTTCAGGAAACATTTTATGGATAAAATGTCTGTCTAAATTTATCAAGAATTACTTCTGTCAAAGTAACCTTACATAAATACGTTATAAAAATCTTAATAAATTCAACACTTAAGAAGTCGGCACTCAGTCAACTTTAGGTACGCTCCTCATCTTTTTCACTAGCATTACACAGGAACACTTCTGTATCATTAATTAGTCTCCTACACTGTAATTTTAAATACCTCCATAGCGCTCAGTTACGTGACTATATTCTCAATTACTTAGCCAGTCCTCTGTGGTCAAGTTCAACCTTTAAGACTTTGGCTTTTAAAAATCATACTGAGACTCAGAGAAGGCAAGACCTGAAGCCTCACACTCCTGAAGCCGGGACAAGAGGGTTTCAGACTACAGGCCAGCATCTGCTCCAGAGTGACAGCTGTCTCAAAGCCAAGAGCAGCTGCCAAGTGTCGAAGTCTCACTAGAATTAAGATTATTTTCACAACTTTTTGTTTGTTTGTTTTTGTTTTTCAAGAGAGGGTTTCTCCGTGTGGCTGTGGCTGTCCTGGAATTCACTCTGTAGACCAGGTTGGCAAAACAAAAAACCAAAAACAAACAAACAAACAAAAAACCAAAAAACCCCACAAAAATCCACCGGCCTCTGCCTCCTGAGTGCTGGGATTAAAGGTGTGTGCCATCATTGCCAGGATACACAGATTATTTTTTAATTAGAAAATTTCTCAGAAGATGAATGAGCCAGAGAATGCAATGTTGCAAGTCTTTGTGTAAATATCACCCAAGTGTGTCCAGGATGTTTTCACAACATATGACTATTTTCTCCAACTCTGACTGCTACTATATTTCATCAGAAGCTTTAAAAATGTGATAAAGTAGATGTAACACACCATTTGTCAGTTTAAATACATCCCAGTACATGACTGTTAGAGTAGTAAATAGAATACTCACGGTGGGCAGCCACTACCATTTCCAGCTCTAGAACTTTCCACTGTCCGGATCAGGAACCCCATGTTCCACAAAACAAGGAAAGAGATGCTGGTTTTCTTCTACTTTTCCAAGCTCCTCATTGGCTCTTGCTCTTCAGGCTTTTCTCTTTTTCATAGTCATGTTTTGTTTTGTTTTAGAATGCTTTGAAACATTTGTTTTTATTTATGGTGTGTGTGTCTGTGTGTCTGTGTGTGCTAGCAAAGAAGTCTTTGGAACCACTGGAGCTGGACTTACTGGACACTGAATCACCTGCTGTTGGAGCTGAGTATCAGCTTAGGTCCTGTGTGAGAGCATCCACAGCTCTTAACTGCTGAGCCATCTCTACGGCCGTTTTGGAATTTTTTTTTTTTTTTTTTTTGAGATAAGGTTTCCTGTAGCTCAGGCTTGCTATATAGCTGAGGTTGGCTTTGAAATCCTGATCCTATGTCTACCCCTGGAGGCTCAGACTGTTGGGATATGACACTTTGTGTGGCCTTCGTGCTGTTCTTGGAAGGGTGAGCATACAGAGTCATTCTTTGTTATGTTTTCTGTCATCTGTGGCAAAGAACCCCGTACATGTGGCTCATACTGCTGGGCAAGTTGGAAATCATACTCAGGTCCAGCAAACTCGCCCAAGCTTGTTCTCATTTTATTTATGTTTATATGTATGGGTGCTTGCCTACACATGTTGGTTACGTAACACATGTATGCAATACCCTTAGAGTCCAGAAGAGGGTGTTGAATGTCCTGGGTCTAGATGGTTGTGAGACACAAACTGTCCTCTGGAAGAGCAGCCAGGACTGTTAACTGCTGAGCCATCTCTCCAGCTCCCAAAGCTTTTCACTATGACCATTGTAGCAACATTTCATTTAAAAATGAAAACTCCACGGGAAAATGATAAAGAACACTGGGTATAAAGCAGATGAGGTCCAGGTTAAGGGAGGAGTCAAGATCTGGTTACTTACAGTGAAGTGACTCATCGAGGGAGAGCTGGATCCTGGCTTCTTTAGTATATCCTATAGGCGTATAGGTACTCCCTCCACGATATTGATAGGCTGTTGCTGTATTTTGCTCTATTTATAGCAAGATAACCAATCATACATATTTTAAGTTTTCCCCGAAGGAACTGAATATCTATCTACTAATATACATTGGTTACAAGAAAAGAAAACATAGATTCTGGCCACTAAAGCAGAAAGCCATTTTATTCAATTTGTGAGGTGTAAAAGAAGCCTGTTGAACAGAGCCTGCTGCCAAGAAGCCAGGTAGCCTGGGAAGAAGCAGGTCCATTTCAACACGCTTGGCTGGAGTGCGTGACCTTCGCCTCTCTCTCTGTGTTTTATTAGGTTCAGAAGTCAAAGTCTTGGAAGGCAGGGCTGGTTTGCCGAGGTTAAGTCACATGCCTGGACCTTGGCTGTGGCAGGACCCAAAGGAAGACTTGCAGCTAAAGTCTCCAGAGAGCTCTTAGATCCTCTAGCTGGAGGCAGGCACACGAATTTTACTGATACTGCATGGACATGCTATCCAAGAATATGGATCCCCAGGTGGAAATGAGGCTGCTGTTGGGGGGTGGGAAGGAAGTGGGGTGTGCAGCAGATGCCGGAATCTACTCCTCAGAGCAGAGAATGGAAAGTTATGGGAATCGGGCTCAAGAGCCTCGAGAGTGTCGGCCCTGTGTGCTGGTTTAGTACTTTCCAAATGATAAGTGGTGGCTGCCACTTCCTCCCATCTTTCTCCTCCTGTCGCTTCCTCTTCTGCCTTTTCTTTCCCCCTTTATGTCTTCCCTTAAGTATACACAGTAACAGTAACGTTTCTTCAGACAGATTGCAGATCAGGAGTTAATGATTCTCTGCATGACTAAAAGTTAGAGTACAGATGTTCATAGCTTCTCCATTTCCAATTTACTGAAGTGCCGATAGACTCTGAACCAGCCTTTGATTGCTGAAGGTTGATTTTCCAGGAGCTGGATGTTTGCCCAGTTGAAGGTCACACTGTGGGAACCTCCCTAGGTCATACCAGGGGCACTCTGGGTGCTAGGCAAGGCATTCTTGGCAGATGTCTTCCTTTTCCTTTCTGACGGGCGTATGTATATAACCTTCATTATATAATAGACATATTGTTACATATACATGTTGTTACTATCTGGGCAGAACAAATGCCCAAGGTCACTTCTTAGGCTAGTTCTTTCACGTGTCCCAGGAAAGAGGGCAGCATTTGCCTGGGGGGGGGGAGGAGTGGTGACTGTGGGCATTGGGGAATGCTTGCTGATTTATTTAGACAGACATTTTTATGACCTGTCTAGCAGGTGCCCTCTCCTACCTGCCAGGTCTCTCTAAAAGCTCAGAATGGGTGGAGGAGCAATAATGATAGTAATGACAGGGACTCCACCTGGGGAAGGGACCAGCAATGCCGCGACCTACATCTCCATCAGCCAGGTTCTTCTATCTCCAAATTTGAATAGGTCAGAGTACCAGATTTCTTCAGCGGACATGAATGTAATGTGGGTGGAGTGAGAAAACCGGGCCCCCTCACTACACTCATTTCCTCACTCCTCCTCCTCTGCTTCATTAGGAGTGGTCACTTTTTAGCCAGGCTGCCAGGCTACCAGGCTCGCACAGCAAGCATCTGTGTGCTGCTCACCCACGTGTCAGTTTATTCCTTCTGGCTCAAGTGTACCAGATGGTACTTCCAGACTGGGGACTTTGCAGTGCTATAATGGCTTGCCTACTCTTTGTCCTTAGTATCTGCTGGCTTAATGTCACCAGGTAAGTGCAATAGTAAAATTTTCTCAAGGTCCCAAGCTCTTTTAAGCTGTAACGTCTAGGATTTTGGGGGGGAAAAGCAGTCTCCTGCTAGAAATAATCACGGATGCCTGAAGCCCATGCTTCACATCCTCATGGAGAGCAAGAAGCTTGGTGTAAAGCACATGGAATGTGCCCCTCCCTCCTGACCCTCACCTCAGCCCACATTGCTCTAGCCACATGGTCCTCTCCAAGCTGATTCCCTTTGTGAGTGCTTCTCTCCACATGACATCTGCATTTCTGCCTGCTAATCCTAATCCTTCAGGTCTCCTTAGACTAACCTTTCTGTCACACAGTGACATCTCAGCATAGTCCGAGGTCCCCTGGTAGCACCGTGTTCAGTGTCCCATTGTTGTTCAGACTTTTCACTTAGCATTTGCACTTGGTGTCCTTTGCTAGATCATTCTGTGTGCTGAAGGTTATTGGTCCATGAAGGAGGGAGCCACGCTGGTTTGGCTCATTGTTGTCATTGAGAACTCACACAGAATCTGTCAAGTATGAGGGAGGTTTGCAGTAACTTCTGGCAGCAAGAGTAGCAGCGGCTCTGCACATCTCTCATCACTCGGTACGGCCACTGCAATCCTGGAGGGTGCAGAGACTTAGGAGTGACTTGAAAGAAACAGCACTAACTGGGCATAATGCTCTCAGCACACAATCTTTCTCAAGCTGAGGCCACGGACTCTTATAAATATTCCATGAGGAAATGCAGCTGGAATGGGTATATACCAAACATATTTGGACGGTTATTCAGTGGTAAGTTGTCTTTTAAGCAAAGGCACATTATGGATTGTTAACAGTAGTTATATGTTGGGAAGAGAGGGATGAGGGGCTCTGTCACCATGCTCGTCCTCATGGTGATAAGATTACATAAGGAAGTGTGTGCCACCTTAATGATTTTTAGGTATTCAACTCAGTGTACTTAAGTACTTGCATCCTTGCTTGAGCATCGGCGCTGTACGTTTTATTGAACACAGTTAGTGATCCACTGATCCATTGTGCACCTGCCATACAAGTTGGTGGGTTAACCTGTCCTTTGTTCACGTGATGGACTCTGAGTGATTTGGGCTGCCTGACCTTACCTGCTTCTTTTCCATAGTGATTGAGAGAATGAATGGCCAGTTTGTACTGGGTAAGGAAATGCTGTTCCCCTAAACTGGTTTGATTAGAAATGAGTTGTAGTGGGATCATCCCTCAGGTTCCGTGAAGGAAGCTTTCTAGAAGTCAATGCTGCTGGTTGGTCTGATGAGAGAGCTACAGAAGGAGGAAGCTGGACCGACAACACTGTCTCAGTGCGTGACATTTTTTTGTGACGTGGACCTCTAATTTGTTCATGAAGCCTCTTTGTATTTTCATCATTGCTACTGTGTGTCTGTTCTGTGAGGCACAGTCTCAGGGAGTCTGAGAGATTCCCAGCGAACACTCCTTCAATTCTGCCCATCCCCATTACTTATATTTGGTACAGCTATAACTTAGGTACAGCACTCATAAATGTGTCAGCCTGTGTTAGGGACTATTTATTGACCCTTTTCTTTCTGGGGCCCCTTAACTGATAAAATATCACATTTTCCATTGCAGCAAAGATGTATCTATATGACTAAGTTCTGGCCAAAGAGCTGAAAAGAAAAAAACTTTTTTTTTTAAAGATTTATTTATTTATTTAATGTATATGACTACTCTACCAGTATGTACAGCTGCATGCCAGAAGAAGGTATCAGATCACATTATTGATGGTTGTGTGCCACCATGTGGTTTGCTGGGAGTTGAACTCAGGACCTCTGAAGACCAGCCAGTGTTCTTAACCACTGAGCCATCTCTCCAGGCCAAGAAAAAAAAAAAAAAAAAAAACTTTTAAAAATGATATATATAGAAAGGCTGAGAAAAGCCAGCCTAGCTTCACTGAGGCTGAGGTCCTTTGATCTGTTGACCTTTTTCTCCCCAGAAGGCTCTTTGGGAGCTATATTGTAAGGTTACATACTTAAATGTGGAATAGCACTTCCTTCCCAAGGCATTGTGGTATTGTTAAGACTGTTGTCTTCTGGACTTGAGAGGGAAGGATGGTGGACCCTTCATTAATGCCTTAAAGAGAAACTCTTTTGACTAAAACCATTCTTCATTTGGATTTTCTGTTAGCTTATTTGAGCCTAACTCAGACTCACAGCTTGGAACATAGCAAGCAGTCAGTAGAACTTGCAGTTGACTTTACAGTGGCAGATCTGTGGCTCACCTGAGAAACACTGTTTGTACTGGGCTTCCTCCCTGTTAACCTATTTCTCCTCAGATAAAACTCAGAACAAGTTGTAATTGAGATTGAGTCTGTAACTAAGCAGGCACCGAGCAAGTCTAACAACTCCGCTTTAGGTAGTGTTGTTGCTGACATGCTGCAGTGTTCCCAGACACCTCTGATTCATAAGTCATATTCTGAAATTGGCCCTGTCCATCCTAGGTACCACCACTCTGGCACATTGGTTTCTTTCCATAAATGATGTTTCCTTGCCACTATGCCATGACTTGGGTTCATTTTGACATGCCCCTCATTTCCAATGTCCCCAGTGTCACCTTGGAGAGTTAAGCTATGCCACTTCTTTCCTAATAGCATCCCTACAGACTCAATCTCCATATATAGCTGCTAGAGAGAAATCTCAAACCAATTCATGTCACTACCATGCTTAAAGGCTTGCACCAGCATGGGGTGACACCTCCAATGCCAAGCATGGCCTAGGAGGTTCTTCATACCTGGGACCTCTCCACGCTTCTCCACAGCCACGAATGCATGTCCTGTCTCTGTGGGTTTTCCTGATTTGGATATGTTGTATGAGTGGCTGACATTACGAGTGGCATCTGTGACGGTTCTCTTGGCATCGTGAGCCCACAGTTCATGGTTCTGTAGCACATACCATACCGTCCTGACTCTTTTCTTCATTGTGCTTTAATTTTGCATTGTATAGATACATGCACGGTTCTTCCTCTTTCAACATCTAGTGGCTTTCCGGGTTGACTCCATTTTGGGCTGTCTGTGGACGTATGTTTTCATTTTCATGAAATGCTCATCATGTATTTGATTCCCTATGTTGAACTCTCTGAGGAAGCCTCTGCAACCTTTCTTTTGGAGGATATACTCAGTTGCTTTTTAAAAATTATCGTGTGTGTGTGTGTGTGTGTGTGTGTGTGTGTGTGTGCGCGAGCACATAAGCACAGGTATGGATGAAGGTCAGAGCATGGCTTTTGGGAGTGATTTCTTTTTCTACTATGTGGGTTGGTTTGGAGACAGACATTATTATTCACTGAGCAATCTAGCTGGTTGACTTAGTTACAGTCCTATTTCTGTGCCACACTGACCAAGGCGATTTATAAAAGAACATTTACTTGGGGGCTTGTTTACAGTTTCGGAGGGTTAGTCCATGTCCATCATGGCATTTAGCATGGTGGCAGGCAGGCAGGCAGGCAGGCGGGCAGGCGGGCGGGCGGGCGGGCGGGCGGGCGGCAGGCAGGCAGGCAGGCAGGCAGGCAGCAGGCAGGCAGGCAGGCAGCAGGCAGGCAGCAGGCAGGCAGGCAGGCAGGGAAAGGGGGAGGGAGAGAGGGAGGGAGGGAGGCAGGCAGGCAGGCAGGCAGGCAGGCAGGCAGGCAGGCAGCAGGCAGGCGGGCGGGCGGGCAGGGAAAGGGGGAGGGAGAGAGGGAGGGAGGGAGGGAGGCAGGCAGGCATGCTGCTAGAGCAGTAGATGAGAGCTTACATCTTAATTCACAAGAGTGAGGCAGAGAAAGAAAGATTGGGACTAGTTTGAGCTTTTGAACTTGAAAGCCCACCTCCAGGCAAACCTTTTCCAGTAAGGCTACGCGATCTTAATCCTTTTCCCCCACTCCCCACAACAGTTCCACACTAGGAACCTAGCATTTTAACATAGGAGCCCAAGCCAACGTACCCCTTTCTCTTTCTCTCTCTCTCTCTCTCTCTCTCTCTCTCTCTCTCTCTCTCTCTCTCTCTCTCTCTCTCTCTCTTACACACACACACACACACACACACACACACACACACACACACATACCCCGCCCCCGCGATTTGTTTGTGAGATAGAATCTTGTTATGTAGCCCTGCCTGGCCTCACACCAGGTAGTCCAGGTTGGCCTTAAACTCTCAATCCGCTTGCCTCAGCTCATGGGATTCTGGGATTATACGGCCTCAGACAATATGCATGGCTGGGTAGAGACTGGAGTGTGCTTGACTCTTTTGCAGGGCTCTAATTCAATCTCCAGTTTTTCCTCCCCTTTTCCTCTTTCTTTCCTCGGTAGCCTCCCTTGCTGATTTTAGTAGGAAATGAACCTTTCAAACTGCCTAGAAGTTATTGGTAAAAGTATTTTGAACCCAGAGGATGGACATTAAAGCAAGCCTTATCTGTGGCTCTCAAATGGTGCTGTTTTTTAACAGCGATTTTATAGAGTAGGCATACTTAGCTGCTTCCAGAGGGTTAAGACTCCTACAGCTCGCAGGCCAAACTCTTAATTACTGCACTCAGTCTGAACGTTTTAAAGAATCACTTTGAAGTTTCCTGTACTATTACGATCATTAAACCTTTACATGTAAACATGTGTCGAAAGTTTGTGAAAAATGTATGCCATGTATGCACCTGGCACATGTTAATTGCTTAAAAATTGTTAGCTGATAAAGTGTCTCCAGTGTAGGATTTGCTGTATACTTTGGGGGAGTTCTGCTTTAGAACGTATGGAATAGAAAACGAATTTTGTGGGCGCAATGACACGAATTCACACTTGTCCACGCAGCCTCCCATGGTGAAAAACCACAAAAAGTCTGGCATTTACTTTCGGCGGGTTATTTTTACAAGATCTTTTCTCCTACCCGTGTAAATTTAATCTGCAGAACAGAACAGAAACAGGGTCAACGCGGTTTAGCCACACGCTCCCTTGTCCTAAGACATTCAGCATGGACACGAAGTACAATGTACTAGAAACTGCAATGTCCATGCGAGCTGGTGATGTTAAGTTCTCCCGTGAGGGCGGCGGACCGAACAAGGAGAGCGAGCGACCCGGCTTGCGAACCCTTGCACAGCGAGGCGCCCTTCCTTGGGTACACAGATAAACGAGTCAATCATTTCCGCCCGCCTCCAGATAAGTCGTCTGACCGCGGGGACCGAGGCCTGCTATTACAAAGCCTCCTTTCCGTTCGGTCCGGCGTCCACTTCGGGGATCCCCCTGAGTCACCTGGACCTCGCAAGCCGTGATCGGGGAGGCGCAGGCGCCCGGGGGTGGAAGGCACAGACCGCGTTCTCCACCGCGGCTGCCTCGGAAGGAAGAGGAGGGGCGACTGCGCGTGGGGAAGAGAAGGAAGAGAAGGAAGAGGCGTCCGGGGAAGGGCAGGGAGGAGGAGAGCCGAAGGCGCCCGGGAGGGAAAGCAGGGGCGTGGGGGCGGGGGCGGGGCGGGCGAGACCGAGGAGGGGCGGGGCGGGGCGGCGGCCTCTGCTGCTGCCGGGGGCTGCCGGGATTGGGGAGCCGCGCCGTGTACTCTCCTGGGTCGCCGGGCTCGGCGGGACATGACCGCGCTGCGCTCGCCGCGCGCTCAGCCCTGCTAGCCGCTCGCCGCCGCCGCCACCGCCGCCGCCACCGCCACCACCTCGGAGCCCCGCACCTGGCCGCCGCCTCGGAGCTCAGCTCGGCCTGCGCCCGCGCGCACCGCCGCAGTCATGGGGCTGCAGCCCCTGGAGTTCAGCGACTGCTACCTCGACAGCCCGTGGTTCCGGGAGAGGATCCGCGCGCACGAAGCGGAGCTCGAGAGGACCAACAAGTTTATCAAAGAGCTCATCAAAGACGGCAAGAACCTCATCTCTGCCACCAAAAGTAAGCGGGGTCCGGCTCGCGTTCGGGCTGCGGCGTGGCGAGGAAGGCGAGGGGAGCGTCTTCCTCGGCCGAGTGGGATGGCTCTGTGCCCCTAAAATGGGGTTGGAGAAATAGGCGATTCCTTAGGGGATAAGCTCGGGGACATTCCTCTCCCAGGCGGTTCGGGCGCGTTCCTTTTCCCGACCCCGGCCCTTGGTGGCGCTGGAGCGAGGAGCTGTGCGTGGGAGCTGCCCCGGGGCTCCCGCCTGGCCCAGCGGAGCACGCCTGGGCGCCGGCAGGAGCGAATGGAGGCTCGGCTCCGGAGTCAGGTTTTACTGCGCCCTAACGCTGCTCCCAGTCTCTTGCAAAACAGAGACATCAGTCAGTTCGACAGTTTTGTCTCATAACATTACCAAGGAACTTTTTGGAAAGGCTTTGAGACCCTTCCTGTTTGAGACCCTGAGTTCGTCAAAAGTCCCTTAAGTTACATCTCTTATGTATCCCCTTTCTGTCTTGCGCGACCTACGTCCCTCTTGAGCTAAACCAGAAAGTCTACCTGGCTTTGTGCTGCCTTCTGCACATTCCTCTGTCTTGTGCTGAGGCGGGTTCAAAGATTGGGGATTGAAAGGGTCAGTGGG
This sequence comes from Arvicanthis niloticus, assembly GCF_011762505.2. NCBI lineage: Eukaryota > Metazoa > Chordata > Mammalia > Rodentia > Muridae > Arvicanthis > Arvicanthis niloticus. The sequence continues at coordinate 5,519,609 of NC_047675.1, read as the reverse complement.
CAGACTGCCCCTGGTTCTGGCCTGAGAGCGGTGCCTGTACTGAGTAGGAAATTTTACTCTTCGTGCTTGATGCCGGCCACCTCGGTCCCATCCTGTATTCAAATAAGCAAGCAAACAAGCAAACAAACAGACAAGCAAACCCTCAAGCCACCTCTGAAGACAACAGAATGAGAAGGGTATCGGAGCTGAAATGAGTCTAGTGGTAGAGGCTCGTTGAAATTTGTGCAGAAACGGTTGTAATGTTCTATAAATGGGTGTTCTCCAGGGCCAGGTGCTGGCATCACCCCACCCCGGAACCCTTAATTCCTTCCTTGAGTTATTGTGAACACCCTTCTCTCCTTAAATCACCATCCTTGGGAGCTTGTTCCATTTGTTTGTAGACAGCACCTCTGGAAAAATACCCCATGTACATTTTCACCCCACCGTTTTGCATCCAGGAAGATTAAAACATACTGAGCGTGCCTTCTCATCCACCTGATCAAGTGCCTGGCCCAGTTATTATTCACTTAATGAATGAGTTGAAATATTTTTTAATGGGAAGATTTTAGTGGAGCCATCCCTGTAATTTGGGAAGCAAGTCGCTCAACTTCTCTGGACCATCTCCAAGGTTCCTTTGGTTCTGTGACCTCTTCGGTGTTTCAAAGTTGAGACTGGGAATCACTTTGTGATGAGTGGGTTATTTGCTTGGTGGTTGTGCAGGCCTTTGGCGTTGAGTCTTTCTGTGCTAGGTGGGAAACAGAAGGAGGGTCTGTAAATGTGAAGGAATGAGCATAGACAGCCAGAGGTGTGGGGACAGCCTTGGGCTGTGAAGTGGATGTGTTAGGATTCCAGGGCCAGTCTTAAGAAGCATCAGTAGATGAAGACATAGGTGTGCCTTGTCCTTAAGAAAATGTGTGTGTGCGTGCTCTTGTGCCATTGTACAGGTGGGAGGTCAGAGGACAGCTCTGAGCTGGACTTCCCATTCCACGTTTATGTGGGCTCTGGGGTTCAGGTGTCAGGCATCTCCAGTTGGGTTTGTTGGCTAGGAGCTTCCTTTGAAGCTAGGAAGATGAGGAGAGGGGCAGATGGTAAAGTCAGTTTGGCCATGGGTAGGAAGCTGTTCCTGTGACTGCATGTTAGCTGCTCTGCTGGCAGGAAGAATGCTTCATGTTCCTGAGGCAGCCAGTGTGCATGCGTGTGTGTGTGTGTGTGTGTGTGTGTGTGTGTGTGTGTTGGGAGAGTGAGCTTTCCTCCTCAGAAGGTAGACAGACCCTCTGGAATTTGTGACTCGTGTCTTATGGTCAAAGATGGGACACAAAATGGACGATTTCATTTAAGGGAGCAGCTAGATAGTGCTATCTTTTCTATCCTTATCCTTTAATTCTTTCCCGCAGGCGTAAAAGGTCTAGTGGCCTTTTTGCACTTGGCCCATTAAAGTTATCTTCTAGTTCTTAGGACCTGTCGTTGATTCTTCACTGGGGCCTGGCTTGCTTGGGGCGGGTCATGCAGTTCTTGCCATGCTTCCCCTGTGGACTTTCTCGGCAGCACTGGCCGAGTTCCCTCGCGTTTGGAAACCTGCTGATGAGGTCACTTAACCAGTTGTCTTCCCGTAACTTTGGATTCTAGAGTCTGGAAAGGACATTACACTGGGGGAAGGGTCTGCAGGAAGGACAGTTATCAAGGTGGTCAGGATGGCCAGGTCGCCCTGTTTGTTGGTGGTTTATAATTTGTTTTTTTTTTTTTTCAGAATAAGACCTTTGGTGTTTTTCTTTGGGCTGTGCGTTTAAATGATTTCTGGTCTTCATTAGCCTGCAAGATACCTTGACTTGTCATTTGAATGTCTTGAAACCTTTTTTTTTTTTTAAATTCTTCTCCAAATATTTAAGGAAGCTGGTGGAGCCCTGTGGAACCTGAAGGCTTGTTGGTGAGTTCTGTGGCAGCAGTAGGTAGCTCTGACAGCTTGATGCTATCACCACAGAGAAGTCCTGTCTTTGCGGATGGTTTTTGCAGCGAGTTCACTTAATCTGTGCAACAGTTTTGAACTCTCTGTATTCTGCCAAGTTATAGAAATACAGGATATGAAATGATACAAGTCAAGCCTGGGCTGTGGAGGTGCACTCCTGCAGTCTTAGTAGTCTGGAGGCCGATGCAGGAGGATTGCTGGTTTGGGGTTACTTTGGGTTACAAAGTGAGACCCTATCTTAAAAAACTAAACTGTGGAGTGGCTGGAGAGAGCCGGGTCAGCACTTAAGAGCACATACTGCTCTTCCAGAGGGTCAGGGTTGGATTTCTAGCACGCATAGTAGGTGGCTCAAAATCATTTTAACTCCAGCTCTTGGGGGATATGACAAAATCTGGCCTCTGTAGCACCCGGATTTGCATGCATATACTCCCATGTAGACACATACATATGACACAAATAATGAAAATAAAATGTGAAAAGAGAAGCCCAAGAGAGTGAGAAGATGATGTGACAATAAGTGTCCTGGCCTTCTCAGGAACAAGTGTGTGGTAGGTAGGGCAGAGAGGTTCCTGGGAGTTTCAGAACTCAGTGGTGCCTTATAATAAGGAAGAACCTTGTCAGATTGGAAACAGCCGAGAAGAAACCGGAACACTTGCAGTGCTGGGGAAGAGTGAGGTGGCCAAGGTTGGGTGGAAGGGAGATTTCGTGTGAGAGCAGACTGACTAATCTGAAAGGTCAGTTTCAGATTGTAGACTAAGGTGAGGAATGAGAGCGCTCCCTTGGAGAAGCCACAGAGGTTTCGTGGGAGCCTGACATAGCAGAGAGAGATAGTTAGAGTGGAGGCGATGGATTGGATGGTGTGTAGGGTGGGTTTGGACATAGCATGGGGGATGGGTGGTTGGGTTGGGAGGGGCTCCGGAGAGGAGAGTCAGTGACTTATGTGGGAGAGTGGAGATCATCTACTCACTTCAATGGATTCTTTGTTCAGATGGCTTTTTAGTTCTTGCTTTTGTTGTCTCTCCACTCTCTGTAGAGTAACCAGTGTCCTCTTTGACTGCGGTTTGGACGACTATGAGCTTTCCAGGAGGTAAAGTATAAGGCACCTGTGATTCATAAAGTTTTTTCATACTTGAGAATGTTACATTCCAGTGTATTTAACCTGGAATGTCTAACCTGTAGGGGAAATGGTGTCAGCAAGCAGTCCTAACCATTGTTACGCGCTCCTTGGTCTATGAGGTTCCCTGCAGGAAACTTAGCTTGTCTGGTTTTGCGTGAACCGCCTGCTCCCATCGTGTAGAACGAAAGGACCAAAAGGTCCTTGCTCGTTCTGAGCCAGGTCCAGAACGGGTCTGCCTAGACTAGATCTTGACATATCTAGGCCTTTGTGATTTACTGGCCTGTGCTTTGTTTCAGTTAGGCAAACACGAAAAGCCCCTTCCTTTCTGTGTACTGGCTCAGAGGTGTCCTTTTGGGGAAATTTCTTAAGCTGCCCTTACACGTTACACGGAGATTTGGAAGAATGAGAAGAATTTCAGTTCTCTGTAAACTGGAGTGTTAGTTTTCCCTTTTAATAAGAGTGGGTCGGCGCAGGGTGACTGGCGTGGTGCGGACGGTTCTGAAACACCCGTGAAGTGCTGCTGCTGCTGCTGCTGCTCTCATTGGCCCAGGAGACACTTTCCTATTCTGCCAGTTTTCCTTAGGTGACTCTGGGACAGCTACTTAGGGATAATTCTGACTGCTGTAACTTGCTTCTCACTCAGTCCTAACTGTGCTGGAAAGACCCAGGCGAGTGGGGCAGGGTTGTTGGAAACTATGAACACGCTAAGAAGCGCAAGTCTCTTAAACGCGAGCCCTGTTTAGCTAAATCCATTTTCTGGGTCTGGCAAATTGTTTAACATTAAGAACTCCAAGGGCTGGGGAAGTAGCTTGGTCGGTAGAGTGCTTGCTTAGAGGTTTAATCTCTAACACCCGTGAACCAGGCTTGGTGGCGCAGGCTGCAACCCCAGCACTCAGAAGGCATCAGTAGGTAGATCAGAAGTTCTTGGCCCTTCTCTGCTGCATAGCAGGTTTTAGTCAACCTGAGATAAACGAAGAGAATGAAGATTCCAATTTCAGTGAAGCTGAGCAGTGGGAAGCTGACCTGCTGGAGACTTTGGGGGAAGGGTCGCCTTTTGCCAAGGGGATCACAAAAAGATCTTCACCTTGGGTTGTGGTATCTGGCACTGCTCCCTGCCGTTTCTGACCGTGAATGGAACCAGTCTAAGAGTAATGGACTAATTATATATGTGCTCGTGGTGATGTGTGAGCCAGGAATTGTTTTAGGCCCGAGGCCACATCTGAATATTTGTTAAATCCCATCAGGACAGTTTGGGGTGGTGTTTTCTTGTTCATTTTGTTGGAATTGGTGTTTTAGATTTGTGTTGACGCGGCTTCTATGTGCAAATGAGAACAGTGTAGAAAATAAAATATTTGAAAAGCTCGTAGAATTACAAGTTTAACTTTTTCCTGAATAGGAATAAATATGTAAATAAATAAATATATAAATAAATATATATACACACACACACACACACACACACACACACACACACACACACACACACGCCTGGTTTTTTTTGTCCTTAAAAATTCACCATGGACACTCCCTGCAGTCAGGTCTCACCTGAAACCAGCCTTAATTTAAGCCCTCAGTTGGAGTTTATTCTAGCAGCCTGGTCCACTGTAGGAGTGTAGGCTGGCGGGAAAGGTAATTAGGATCAGGTTTGAGCTGGGAAGAGGGCAGGCTGGTGAAATACTTTCTCACTGCTGGTGGTCCTTGGTTCTGAATTAGAATCCACCAGCAGTGGGGCATTGCTCATTCAGAATGTTCACTGGTCAGTGAGCTGCTGTCTATGAGTCTTTGTGAACCATTAGTGGCCTGTCCCATCTCCTGGGGCTCCTTTTGTGACACTGTTTGTTTGTGACACACTCAAGATGGGTAGCCTGCTGGCCTCTCACTAACTGCTGGGATCTCACGGCGTGCTCCACCACAGCTGGCCCTTTACGGCCTTTTTCTTTTTTCTTATTAAGTTCTTTAGGCTTCTGGAAGATAATTATGACAGAAAGGAGGGTGCTTTATGTTTCTGTGTTTACTCTTTAAAGCAGCTGTCGAGCCAGGTGTGGTGGTGCCATGCTTTGAATCCAGTCACTAAGGAGGCTGGAGTAGGTGGCTCTGCGTTTGAAACCAGCCTGGTCTTCATAGAGTTCCAGGCCAGTCAGGGTTATGTATGTGACCCTATCTCAAAACAAAACAAAAGTAACCAAAGTGGATGAAAGAATGTAAGAATTCTTTCATGTAAGTGTTGCCCATCTGTCCTTCCACATGAAGCCATCTGGTAACAGTGGGACCTGGGTCCAGCTCCGTAGCTTTCTGTGTCTGCTGACAGTTTAAAGGCGTTCCTTTTGGTTTCTACTAGGAGTGAGTCGACACAGGCAAAGCACTTAGATTAAACTCACAGGTAAGAATTATGTCACCTCTAAGGCAGTTGTGGTGTATAGACCAGTTCTCTAACCTTTGGTTCTCTCTACTTCTAAACATTCCATTTCCCCAAATTGTCATTACACAGAGCAGGGCCATGAACTGCCAGACTCTGCAAAGAGCCGCATGCTGAGGATGCTGGGAAGTTGTAGAAATGAAAGTAAAGTGCACTGGTACCTCTGGGAAATCTGACTCCCAGGGATGTGAGCATCAAGTCCGTGATGTCACAAAGAACTCCAGTGGACTTTCAATGGCTGGGACCCTTGGGGACGTTAAATCATTATCTCTCATCCTGGGAAACCACAGCTCCTTAATGGCAGTACTCGCAGTGAGAGGAGAGAGCTCTGGGAGAGGGGCTGTCTGTCCTGAGAGCTTGGGCAATCCTGTCCTGCAGTAGGTGTGCTGCGCTAAGTTGTTGTAGATCGAGTCCTGAATGAGTGCTGAGCAGATGGGGTATTGTATAGATATGTAAACTTACATCCGACAGCACTTGAGGTAACCGTGTCCAAGCTCCTCGTCTTGTCTGAACTCACTTGATAGGAATTTAAATGTGAAGACGTTGTCTCCTGGCATTCAGTGTCCTCTAACTTTGCCTTTGACTTTCTAAAGGTTTTTTTTTTTTTTTTTTTTTTTAACTTGCCAAGTTGGCTTTATTTTCAATTTTTGGGGAGGAACATTGAACTTCCCAGATTTTTCTGAGTAGAAGTGTCTTGAATGTCTTACTAGATTCCTTTAAAACTGAAACCTCAGAAACAAGATTTATTTAACTGTGCATTTAAAAGTTATTTCTTGGGCCTTAGGTGGCTCAGTGTTTTAAGAGTACAATGTTACTTTTGCAGAGGACACAGGTTCGATTCCCAGCACCTACATGGTGGCTCATAACCATCTGAAACACCAGTTCCAAGGGATCCAACACCCTCTTCTGACCTGAGTGCATATCAGGCGTACATATGAACACATATATGTACACACATGGCACATATATGAAGGCAAAACACTCATCCATATAAAAAAACTAAAAAATTGAACATTTTTAATTTAAAATGTGCATGATAATAGCTAGCTTGTGTTAGATATTGATTATCTGCTTTTCTTGATCCTAAACACATATTGTGTATTAAGAATTATTCCATGGTGTTTTGTTATTGTGCTTTATTGATTAGGAAACAGTTTAGAGAGGGTTAATTGCAGGTCCGAATGACAGTTTGGTGGAGTTAGAATGCAACCCTACGTTTGTCTGACTTCCCACCCCAGCCCATAACAATAAGCCATCCAGGAATAAGGTGTGTATGTATGACTGTGGTCTTCTGTAGGGAATGGTACAGTGGGAAGTCCTCATTATCTGAAAGTATACAGTTGATAATCTCTAGAATGTCCTGATTATTTTAGGTCAGTGACAATGAGTTAAAATTTGAAATATGGCCATTGTTATAAATAAAACTGACAGTTTTAAGTATAGAGATCCAGAAATTAATTTGGTTTAATTATAAGGCATGAACCTCCGTTCAAAATTCTTTTCCCTCCTCTCTTCTGTCTTTATCTGCACTTTTCTCCTTTTGATCCCTGTTTTCTTCTTCCTCTTCCGCCTCTCTTTCCTTCTGTTCCCCCTCTTCCTCATCTTCTTCCTCCTTCTCTATTTCTTCCTTCCTTCTTCCTCTTTCCCATGCTTACCTTCTGAGGCAGGAGTCACACCCTTACCAACTACCTCTGACCCAGCTAAGTTGGCCTCCCTGGTCCAACTAGAATTTCTTCTCTGTGTTTCCTGAGGAAGATGTTAATCCTGTGCCATGAAATATTTCATCTCTGAGTGTGACTTCTCCACACTCATTGATTTGCTCGCCCACAGGCACCTCAGCCCTTGGGTGCTGAAGCAACGCTGTCTTGGAGCAAGTGGTAGTGAGGAGGTGTGTGTCTGGAGGAACTAGATTAGCCAGAACCTTGGCTCTGCATGCAGATGTGTAATGGCTTCTAGACAGTGAGTACTTTTCACTCTGACTGTACAGTTGGCATCGTCACATGGCTGGATGGTGTTGGGCAAGTTAACTTAAGCCCTCAGCTTAATAAAGAGCCTAAGATTCTTTATTAGTCAAAATTCTCATTGTTTGTTTGTTTGTTTATTTATAAAGACAATCTTACTCCTTTGTATCCTTGGCTGGCTTGGAACTCAATGTGTAGACCAGGCTGGCCTCAACCTCTTAGGCAATCCACTTGCCTTTGCTCTGCCCCCAACCCCCTGGGTTATTTTGTTATTATTATTGTATCTTAAGGAGGTAGTCTCACTATTTCAGCCCACATTGACTTCAAGTCTTGGGTTCAGTTGGTTCTCCCTGCCTTAACCTCCTAACATGGACTACAGGTGGGCGTCTGAACCTATGGCGTGGCAGTGTTTAGTATTCACATCAAATATTTTAAAAAAATTCAGAGAACTGCTTATAGTACTTATTAAAAGAACTCTAGCTCGCCAACTGAGGTGGTACAAGCCTTTAATCCCAGCACTTGGATGGCAGAGGCAGGCAGGTCACTTCAATTAAGAGACTGGTCTACACAGTGAGTCCTAGACCAGCCAGAGCTGCATAGTAAAAACCTGTCTCAACAATAAAAATCTGTCCTAAATTTCTTTGATTGTCTTATTTGATTGCCTAAATTGCCTTAGCAATAAAGATAAAGAAATAGTCTTGGGATCCATGTGGGCTTGTTTTTTCTTTCAAGCTAACAATATCTTGAAAGTCCAGAGCTGAATACAGGTCTCTTGGTGATTAAATAGGAAAACCCATCTGAAATAATCTGTTGACATCCACATGTCCTCTTCGTAGGTAAAGGTCACATACTGAACCCCTGGTGTAGTTCTGGGGCCTTCTGGTTTCCCCTTATCAGATTATATGGTCGCCGCCCTCACCTGTCTTGCAGCTGCTTAGAATCTCATTCTATCAAAAGAGAAGAAAAACACAGCTTGAAAGATTTGAGGACCAAGCCAGCCATGCAGGAATTCTGGGAATGGGATGCCGTCGACATGTTAATGTGCTGATTTGAGAGTCTGACATGTGTTACCTTTGCCATGTGACATACGGGTTTGCTGTGTTTTGTGAAATTTGGGTCAAAGGCTGCAGAACAGTTAAGTCATAAGTCACAGTGACAAAGTCAGCTTTACTTACTGTGTGGCCTCAGGCCGACTGCCTGTTTTTCTCCTTCTGTAATATATGGATGGTAATTAAGTGGAGTGATTAATCCTTGCAACATTTTACTGATTGTTTTGTTTGTTTGTTTTTTGTTTTTTACTTTCAGGAAAAAGTAGTATAAAGTAAAACTAATGTAAAAAAGTTTAGAAGCTCGTTTGTACTTATTACATATTTGTGTCTGTAGGGGAGAGGTGTCTCCTGGCATTACTGAGGCCCTGCCAGTGCAGCCTCCTTGCTCGAGGAGGCTGTATACACAAGTTCCAATGATGATTACATGAATTAATAAGAAGGCAGCTTCCTTTCTGTTGCAGTATAGAATGTTCTGCCATAGGTAACAGGACTAACTGGTTTCAGGGCATGAAAGAAGACAGCAGAGAAGTTCACACTGAGCTTCCTAATCGGAATCTGGATCCCGGAATATTTTGAGTGCTGCCAGGATGCCAGGTGGGAACTTCTATACCATGAAATACTGTTTCTTTCACAAAAATTAAGACTACTGTGCCAAATTGGCTTCCGCACCCATACATATATTAGTTCATACAGAACTAATGAGTTTGGTGTTGACAGCTGGGTTCTAACCCACATCTCAGCATCCCAAAACACTTCTGGTCTCAAGCATTTTGAACAAGGGTTGCTCATTCTATAATGACTGACTAGTAAGGGCAATGGGGGGTTAGCGTTTCTGCTGAGTGGGGAAGAGGAATTCTCCGAGAGAGGGCTGAGTAACTGGGAGGCCAGCAGCATCCAGCCTGCGTGGTTGGGAGCAGTCGGGCTGCAGCCGGGTCAGGGCGTCTGGGAGGTCATATGGAATAGATGAGTACAGTTCCTCCGAAGGGAAGAGGAGAGTCAGGAGCAGGACATTGGCGCCATGACCACTTATTTCTGTGAGACCAAAGACAGAATTTGGCTAGAGGTCTGCCCCCTGGACCGGGACTAGTGCAGGAGGCCAGGCCCTGCTTCGAGGCTGGTGACTGAGGGTGGGGGGTCAAAGAGAAGTGAGGTCTCGGTTCCTCCTGTGGGAGGTGAGTGACAGAGAGGAGCAGGCAGAAAGGATGGTGTGTTTTAGCTTTTCGTGCTGAGTCTGGGGGCGGGCTCAGTTGGCTTGTTTTGTGGTTGTGTGTTTTGGGAAGAGAGGACAGAGCTAATGAGTGTATAGATGCGACAGGAAAAGGGCTTTGTTCTGGCTCACAGTCCATCATGGTGAGGAGGACGAGGCAGCAGACAGGCAAGGCATAGGAGTAGGAGCAGGAGGCTGGCTGGTCACAGTTATTTGCACACTGAAGAAACAGTGAATAGGAAGTGGGCTGAGCTGTAATGTCTCAGGGCTTATCTCAGTGACTTACTTCAGCAAGGTTCTTTTAAAGGTACCAGGGCCTTCTCAAATGGTGTCAGTAGTTTAGGACCCAGTATTCAAACATATGACTCTGTGGGGGACATTTTGCATTGAAACTACAGTGTTGGAGAAGGGTGAGAAAGGGGTCACAATTAGAGACATGGAAGAAACAAGTAAATGGATAGGAATGAATGAACGAATGAACGAACGAATGACCAGATGAATTTGGAGAGAGTCACAGAGGCCAAGGAAGAGCAGCCAAAGCCATACTTCACAGTTCAGGTAACATTTCATTAGTAAGATGGGGAATTTAGTGAGTATAGGTAGATGAGTGGGAGTGGGCAGCAGGGTCCTTGGTAAGGAGGCCATCGGCTATCTGGATAAATCACTCTGCCCCACTCCCTTAAAACACGCTCTCTCGTTGAACCTTGAGCTAGGCTGACAGCCAGCGAGCACTAATAATCTTTGTCTCCCCCCCCCCCCCCGCCCCCTTGTAGTCCTGGGAATACAGGCATGTGGTACCACCCCTGGCTTTTTATAAGGGTGCGGGGGATTCAAACTCAGGTCCTCACTCTTGCATAGCAAGTGCTCTACCCACTGAGCAATCTACTACGTCATCTCTCCATCCCCCAAAGGCAACTCTTTTAATCAGGAAAGGTTTATTTTGGTTGATGGTTTTAGTCCGTGGTCACTAGGCTTGTTGCTTTGAACCTGTGGTGACAGAACATCACGGTAAAAGTGTGAGGTGAGGAGTCTTATCTTCTCCTGAAATTATATGTAGTCTTTGAGAATACCTTCTGTAGGTTTTTCTGAGTGAGCTACATAGTAACCAAAGTCAGGATTGGGAGGGCGAGAATGGAGAGCCAAATAGCTATTATGTAAACTCTGGGTTCCTTTAAAATTGACAGAGTCTAAAAGGCTCGCGTGGCTATGTAAATTAGCCTGTTGATGAACACATGAAGAAACCTGATGTATCCTGTAATCACAGTTGACAGAGTTGTGTTTACTGTAACACAATTGAGTGTTTTTCTGTCAGTATCTGCCTGAGTGTCAGGTCTGATTTATCTTGACCATTGTAAATCAAAAAAAAAGGATTATAAGAAGTACTTTTGTGTTTAGAAAACAGGCGATTTGTAAAAGAATTTTTGTGGCTTTGACATTTAAGTTCAGAACCTTAAGACTGGGTGTCATTTTGAGTGAGAATATCTGAATTCAGTGCATGACATGGACAAAAGGCAGAGAATGGATAGCGAGGTGGTACCGCCGTGGAAGCCAGGGCAGGCCATGTGGCTTCTGGAAGGTGCAGTAGAGCCAACAACGATGAAGGGCAATGGTTGACTCTGCTACTTTGTGGCTTAAGTTTATTTAATAAATACACACAAACTCTACAGGTTTCTATGAGGGAGAAAACTTAGAATAACATGTAACCTATAGGTGCTAAAGAAGACCTTCGGTTGGAAGACTACTTTCGTCCACTCACAAGCCACAGCACTTCAAAAAATAGGATGGGCTGGCACATGTCAGTAATCTCAGCGTTCCAGAGGCTGGGGGTTACAAGCAAGATCACCCTTGTCTGTGAAGTACATTTGAGACCAGCTTGGGCTGCTTCAGATCTGTCTCTCTAAGTCAGTCTATGAATAAATGAAATTGTTGATACTCAGCTTGGTGGACGGACGAATACTGTCTGTGAACTAACAGTATGTTAGTGTAGGGGAGTGTGCTTGTGTAGGTAGTGTGCTTGTGTAGGGGAGTGTGCTTGTGTAGGTAGTGTAGTAGCACTTTAAATGAAGATACATACACATTTCTTTAACTTCAGCCAACAATGAGTAGATTCCTACTGCTCAGAGATTCCGACTGTTAGTTCATTTGTTGGTCTTAGGTTTGTGGCAGTTGTGAGACATTGTGTGTGGTGTACTGCAACAGTTACTAGTGGTAGTGAGGACTGTAGTTGTTAGCTGACAGTAGGTATCTGTCTGCATCTTCAAGCCCATACTGTGTCTCCAGGACTGTGCATTTCTCATGACAATCATATGTTAAAGGATTTTAGTTGTTATTCTTGAGACAGGGTCTCACAGTGTAGACCTGGTTGTCTTCAAACTCACAGAGACTCACCTGTCTCTCCCTCCTGTGTGCTGGGATTAAAAGCTGTGTAACACCATACCCGGGACCATAGTTATTACTCTGAAACAAATACCAGTTTGCTACGTGTGAAGTTGGCGTTTGAAGAGGAGCATCCCTGACCTCCAGAGCACAGGCTCCTGCAGGTCGTACCCTGGTCAGGGCTCTCAGCTATCTAGGGGGGTCACATCATATCTCCATTGATAAGAGTGCTTTATGTACCTGGGTGGAGGTATTTTGTGTATAGCCATGGGTTATAATGTCTTTTACTTTAGGGAATCAGAAAAGTTTTCAAAAGAGATTTCCTTTAAGCTGCTGTGATGGTTTGAATAAGAATGGCCCCTATGGGCTCATATATTTGAAGTCCTTGTCACCAGAGAGTAGAACTGTTTGAAAGGATTAGAAGGATTAGAGGGCATGGCCTTGTTGGAGGAACTGTTCCACTGGGGGTGGGCTTTAGATTTCAAAGTCCCATGCCAAGCCTAGTCTTTTTCTGCTGCCTTCAGATTGGAGTGTACAGCTCTCTGCTCCAGGGCCATGCTGGCCTGTGTGCCATGCTGGCCTGTGTGCCATGCTGGCCTGTGTGCCATGCTGGCCTGTGTGCCATGCTGGCCTGTGTGCCATGCTGGCCTGTGTGCCATGCTGGCCTGTGTGCCATGCTGGCCTGTGTGCCATGCTGGCCTGTGTGCCATGCTGGCCTGTGTGCCATGCTGGCCTGCTTTCACTGCAGTGATAGTGAACTGACCCTCTGAAATGGTAAGCCAGCCCCCAATTAAATGCTTGTTAGTGTTGTCTTGTTCCTAGCGACTCTTCACAGCAATAGAATGGTGACTGAGAAAGACAGTTAGTTGCTGAGAGTCACAGGGAAGACAGTCATCCTCGGATGATCTGAATTAGTGTCTACACCATTATGTCCCTCACAAATTAAGGGGCTGCAATTTGCCTTTAACAGAATAAGGTTTCAAAGGGAATGTTTTACTCATGATATAGGGGTCACCCAGGGTCACTGACAGTGCAGTACTGGCTTATGCCTTGGTCGTTTACCCCTGGCAGGCTAAGGCCTGAGTTAGCATTCTCCTAAAGAAGACTTACAGGAGGTTTGTTTTGTTTTCCCCCAGACTGTGCAGCGTGGCTCTGTGGTAGAGTGCTTGCCTAGGCTGTGGGAAGCACCACACAATGGTGGTGGTGGTGACACCGTGATTTCTAGAACTGCCAGCAGCTGTGGTTACCTGAAGGCAGGATGAACAAGATTGTGCCCCCAACTTTCCCTTCAAGGGAGGAGGGGCTCACAAGGCGCTGCCCTTCCCTGAGGATTCATAAGATAGTTAATAAGGGTTGCTGGGGACAGGGCCTTATAAGCCTCTCAGCAGGAAGCATTTATTATTGTATTTAACAGTTGCTGGCGGGAGGGGCTCATGAGGACTCCGCTCCTCTTTAAGGCTGTTTAGACAGTTCACAGTTGTTCGGAGGGAGTTTTTTTGTTTTTCTTTATTGGGTAGCTGCCGGAGCTGCTGTGAGGCCCTCCATTTAAACCATAGGTCACCATAGTTGGGTGGAATCTTTGATTTGCTTTAGCATGTCCTGGGCTATGAGGTAATTAGCTCCTGCCTGAAGTGACTTTTGGAAGAAGCTTTGTACTGTATGTGCTGTTCCAGCCCTTCTCAAATTCCTGGTGCAAGCACCATTGAAACCAGTGAGAACCTTAAGGCCAGGGAGGCCTTGAGGTGGTGGTGGTGGAGTCTGTCAGAAGTGCGGTGGGCTTCCACTGAGTTGATGAACTTTGGGACAGTGAGGACAGACTTAGGTGGTGTTGGTCACAGTTGGGATGCATGAGAGATGTCTCTCTGACATCTGTCATGCAGAGCACCGCTCAGCAGGGGCCAGCAGGCTTCCTTTGGCTGACTTTCTGTTGCCATTTCTAATGGCTTCTTACATTTAACTTGATGAAGGGTGTCTGCATTTTTAATTCTGTCATCAGATAGAGATAGTTGAATTTTCTTTGTTATGTATGAGGAAAGGTAGTGTGTTAGTGTTTGTATCAGAGAAAGAATAAACGATAGGAAAAAATCATTTTCCTACACAGTAAGTTTATATATGCTTTTGTTAAATTCATAATAGAACAGTTTCTTGAGAAACACAAATGTTACAGAAAGACAATTTAAAAAATTGCAATGATAGTAAAAGTAAATTTGTTATTTAGGTAAAACAAAAGCTGTAACATTAGACAGTCTTGTTATTTTTAGAACAAAAATGACATTTTGTTTTCTCATCACATGTGATTTTGTGCTTAAATTTTTTTACTTGCCAGGTTTATTTCATTAAAACTTTGCCTTGCATAGCCAGTTCTATGACACACAGTCTGATATTCTTTGTTTATGGCATCTTGTTTTATTTAATTTCTTCCAGAAAAAACAAGGCATTCCTTTCCACCTCCCTGCTTGTAAGCGGGAGGGGTCTTTGCTGTAAGACAAGACTGTCCATACCATGTTATCCAGAAGCAGTCAGTCAGTCACCTGTTGAAAATGCCCACCTCACTGGCTTGCTTTTCCTCAGCAGGCTGCTGTCAGCAGACTCTTCTCCCATGTCCATATCTAGGTGATACTTTTTCTCTGTAGAAACTAGATCATTGCCAGTGGTTGACACCTGTGGTTGCTGGGCCATGCAGTGTGAGCAAGACTCCAGGACAGCTTGGTTCATTGATAAAGCATCACTTATAGCACTGATGGCTGCATGTGGCAGGAGAGCCAGTCCACAGACCCTACCTAACCCAGTTGGTCGTTTTTGTTCTCACGTCAGTCAGTATTAGCCTGTTGCTGGCTGGCTTGCCGAGGTAGAGGATTCCAAGATTGGTTGCCTTTTGCCTCATGCTTGCAAGATGGCTTCCACATCTTACCCGTTTTTTTTTTTTGGAAGGGTGAAATAAAGGAAGAAGGAAGGTTGGTCTGTATCAGAAGCATTCTTAAGACTTTCCAGTAAGCTTAGGTCTTGTAGGCCACAGTTTTTACATGGTTTCTTTCAACTGGTAAGTAGGTGTGAGAAGATAGTCACTTGTGGTTCAGCTCTAGGGCAGCAAGAAATAAAAGATTGTACTGGCTTCTGTATCTTTTAGTAAATAAAATTCTAGAAAATAAATTCTAGAAGGGAGTATTTGTGTGTGTCTCTAGCTACCAGGTGTTCAGTAGGCCAGTGAACTGTTGACAAGAGCCATGTCCTTTACTGGTTTTAGGGCATCAGAGGGATGCAGAGACATTTAACTAGAAAGTCCAGTCTAGTGCAGTCTAAGGCAGAGCAAAAGCAGCCGTGAAACTGAGTGCTGCTTCTTTAGTAGAAAGCGTTGTCAGTGTTAGCTTTCTGTCCCTGTAACTGAATAGCTGAGGTACTACCATCAAGGGAAGGTTTACCTGAGCCAGTTCCTGAGGCTTCAGTCTAGAGTCAGTTGGCCCCACTGTAGGCAGCCAGGGACAGAGAGAGGAGGAGGGCCTAGGAGTCCACCAAGTCCTCTTGAAGACTTTCCACTAACTTCCGTCCCTTCAGGGTTCTACCTCTGTGCAACAGCGTCAGGCTAACACTGAGCATTTGGTGGAGGTGATCTTGAGGGGCGTTTACCATCCAAACTATAGCCCTTGGTCTCCTGAGGTAAAGTTGCTCACCGTAAGGAGAGGAGCCATGGTCTGGGCAGGCAGGGTTGGTGGTCTAGTTTCAGTGAGAAGGGAAGAGAGGAAGGGAGGGAGGGAGGGAGGAAGGAAGGGGGAGAGAGAAAGAGAGAGAAAGAGAGAGAGAGAGAGAGAGAGAGAGAGAGAGAGAGAGAGAGAGAGAGCGCGCGAGCGAGCTAGCTATGTCTGGGGGAAATGAATGTTGTCAGGGGGGAAACTTAGCATGGCATAGTGGCTTCATTTGGTTTGTTGAAAATCTAATGTTTTCAGCTTGAAAGTCAGTGGGAACCAGGTGCTGTCTAATTTTGGCCTAGTGGTATTCCCAGTGTTTGTTCTGTGCTAGTCATCTGGATTTGTCTTTATCTGTTGTGGCATTCAGAGCGTCTCTCCAGGCACATCTTCTACTTTCTTGTTCTGCACTCAGGGTCGTACCTGATGCCGTCTCTCCTGTGTAGATCACTGTTCTGTCGGGAGTTACACTGGTCCAGCAACATAGCAGTATTTGTACTTGGGAAGAGGTGATCAAGGCTGGCTCTTGCTGGTCCTTGGCTAGCCTTGTCTGTTTCCTGTTTTTTTGGACTCCTTGCCTGCTCCTGTTTAGTAAGCCTGTGATAGTGGACACTTTTGTGTGAAAGTACTACCTAAGCAGGGCTCAGAACAGGGCCACATGGATTGAGAGGCTGGCACTTGGCAGTTACATGCCTAACAGCTGTGCAGTAGCTTGCAGCATTTCAGTCTGCAAATGCTGTTTGTTTAAACTTTTTCCCATCGTTCTATGAAGACTTGAGTGCAGATACACATATGTCTAAAGACTTGTGACTAATATTTTTTGGGTCTGTTTTTTTGCAATACAAATCACGTATCCCATAGTCCATTCATTTAAAGCATGCAGCCTGATGGCTTTTTATCAGCTTATATTATTTTTGTGTCTGTTACTGTCTGTTTTCCTAAGAGTGCCAGCCTTGCAGAGATTAATATGGATGACAGGGTTTAGTATGTGGGTAAGTGGTAGGGCAAATGTGTGTGTGCATCAGTATAGGGCATAGCATCCATGAACAATACACTGTGAACTGGATCAGTAAAACGTTTCTAGTAATCACTAAGAGGAAGTGGAGTTAATCTAGCGTGTCCACACTGCTACTCTTTAAGCATGTAATCAGTATGAAAGTTATTAGATACTTTGTATCCTCCCTTTTCAGGCAGGATATGGGAAACCACCGTCTATCTCATACTTACATTATATCTCCATTTAAAATAGCATATCCCCAGCACTTACCAGTTTGTTAGTAACTGCTCTGTTGGGTATGGGAAGTCAGCCTGACTTTAAATCTCAAGGTTCACACCACCTCCCCTTCCAGTTGGGGTGATAGTGAGCATTGTCGACATGCTGTATGAGTGACTGACCACTTGCGAGGTATTTGTTGCCTCATTCGATTTTCTCAATTGAGGGAGATTTTTAGGCTATGTTCAGTTAGCTTGTGAATTTTCACATACCATGATGTATTGCGAGAGATATTTAAAACGGCGGCACTCAATCTGGCTTTTCTTAATCAGCCGCCATGTTTCTGACTAGCCTAGGCTTGT
Source organism: Arvicanthis niloticus (assembly GCF_011762505.2). Taxonomy (NCBI): domain Eukaryota; kingdom Metazoa; phylum Chordata; class Mammalia; order Rodentia; family Muridae; genus Arvicanthis; species Arvicanthis niloticus. The sequence goes on along the minus strand of NC_047675.1, from coordinate 5,502,286 downwards.
GGCTAGAAGTGGCTGTGGCCGTATCGCTGCTGCTCAGCTCAGGCCATCTGCTCAGGCAGTCAGAGACACCAGCCCTGCCACCCACAAGACGCCAGTGTGGGAGATGGCTCTGCCAATCTACCACACTGTCTCCACAATGCTTGGCTGAGCCCAGACCATCCCGCCATCCATGTGGGCTGGGCACAAATGAGACTCTAAAGCTTAGATTATCCAAAGGCTTTATATGTTTGGTAATGCTCAATAACAAGATGCCCATATGATCAGAGGTGTAACCCAATACCCAACCTAGATATACCAACTCCCCTTGACTGCTAGAGATGCATGCACATCCACTTCCATGTTCTGCCCCCCTCTCTTGTCCTTCTTCTCTAGCTCCTCCTCTTCCTCTCTTTATTCTTCCTCTTCCTTTCCTTACTCCTCCCACCTTAGCTTCTCCTACAATGATGTAAAAGATCTAAGTCCTTAAATAAAGTGACCAAATGTACAAAGTTTTTAGTTGGCTGTGTCAGGAGTTGAATTCAGCTCTGAGAGTTGGCCTTGGGGGCACATGGTTGACACGCATATACCATAGAGCTGTGTTCTATGGTCGTATCTTTTAGACTGGGTTTGCCTATCAGCTACTTTTGTGTTGCCGAAAGATCAACTTAAAGCTGGAAAGGAGCCTGTGTGCCGTGTGTTCCTCTCCCTCCTCCATGACTGTAGAGCAGTAGTTCTCAACCTTCCTAATCTGTGACTCTTTAATACAGTTCCGCAGGTGGTGCCCCTCAAACATAAAGTTATTTTTGCTCTGTTGCTCCTGTTTTGTAACTGTAATTTTGCTACTGTTATGACTTGTGAAGTAAATGTCTGTTTTCTGATGGCCTTAGGTGACCCCTATGAAAGGGTTTTTTGATCCCCAAAGGGTTGAGAGCTACTGTTTTAGAGATTCTCTCCATGACTGCTTGGACAGACTGTTGTGGTGGCAGGAGCATGAGGCCTAAGGATGCTGTTTCTTGTCATGGTGTAAAGGAAGCTGAGGGGCCAGAGATAAGACGCCCCCGTCACTCACCTACTCACCTCCTCCCTGAACTTACTTATAAACATTTTTTTTTTTTTTTTTAATAATAGGTTTCTCTGTGTAGCCTTGGCTATTCTGTAATTTACTCTGTAGACCAGGCTGGTCTAGAACTCAGAGATTTGCTTGCTTCTGCCTTCTGAGTGCTAGGATTAGAGGTGTGGGCTATCACTGGCTCACAGAAACTTTTAAAAGGGACACTTTGTAACATTGTACCTCCCTCCCCTGTGTTTTTTAAGACTGAGTCTCTTACAGAAACCCCAGGTTAGCTTTGAATTCATTACCCAGCCCCTCCCCTTCATGCTGGGATTATAAGTGTGTGTGTATCACCACGCCCAGTAACAGTTCTTATGAAGCGTTTATTTTCCCATGTTTTTGTTGTTGACGTTCCATTCTTTTGTATGATAAGTAGTTTTTTAAAAAGAAAAGTAAGGCCAGGGCGTGGTGGCAGATGCCTTTTATTCTGGTACTCAGGAGGCAGAGGCAGGTGGATCTTTTGAGTTTGAGGCCAGCTTGGTCCACAGATGGAGTTTCAGGACAGCCAGGGCTACACAGAGGAACCCTGTCTCAAAAAACTAAAAAAAAAAAAAAAGGAAAAAAAAGAGGAGATCTTGACCTGCTGCTCATTTGATTATCTGAGAAACAGATAATTATTAGGAGTTAGATGAGGGGAACCGGTTTTTCTCCTTTGGGGCTGGTTTTCCATAACTTTGATCAAGGGGCATTACCTTTGTCCGCAGTAGGAAAACCCTCTTTCACTGGCTTGCAAAGCTTTGGCACATTCAGCATTGGGACAGAAAGCTGGGTGTTAAGTCCCTTTCCCCTGGAGCCTGGAAGAGGTGCTGGGGATGGCACTCCCCTGGAGGAAGGCTGCTTTCCTGGAGGAGGTGTGGGGCTGGCACTTCCCTGGAGGAAGGCTGCTTTCCTGGAAAGTCCTCATGAATGTCCCTGTCTCAGAGACAAACATGTTGGAAGGTACAAACTCTTCTCTAGGGGTTTTCACCTTCAGCAGTGACCTCTTTTCTGCATATGATTTCTTGGTGTGCTTTGCATTTCTGTGTGTCTTTGCTGGTACCTTCAGGGTGAGTGGGACAGCATTCAGTCCAAACCACAGGAGTGTACAGAATTGTTTCTGTGGTCCTCTGATTCCACACTTGGTGTTGGAGGTAGACCTCCTGGGAGAAGAGAAGTAATGGTTTTCTTGGGGAGTCAGCAGTGGGCTAGGCCTGCAACTGTATCCTCATAAAGTGTTGCCAGGACCAAATACCTGGCAAGAAAAGAAGCAACTTTAGGGGTTATTTTGGCTCACAGTTTTAGGGGATACAGTGTATCAGAGTGGCTGTGTCATGCCTATGGCAGGAGTTGCTTCTGCAGCCAGGAAGCAGAGAGTCTGGCACTGGTGTTCCTCTGGCTTTCTTGGCTTTTTTCATTTTGGTTCCCCAGCCTGCGGAGTGGCTCCACTCCTGTAGGGTGAGTCTTCCCTCCTCAGTTAAGCTTCTCTGAATATACCCTCACAGTCTGGCCCAGAGGCTGTGTCTCTTCCCGACCCTAAGTCCAGTCACATTGATAATGGAAGACGAATCTTCCTAATGAGCCTGCTACATTTTAAACACGAATTTAAGTGTTTTGAACAAAATTTGCGTAATCCAAACGAAGTGTTCCATATCATAGTCAGAGACTGCTATGTGTACCTCAGTGTATCACAGTCATTTCCTTCCTTACAGAGTCTAGTGTGATGTATGTGTTGTCCCGAGTCTTTCGAAGTAAGACATACTAGAGCATGGTGTGTAGTGGGCCTCCGCCTTTCCAGGGAAAGATGGGTGTTTATAGGAGGGAGTTTCATGCAAATGGTATTTGGAGTCAGCTCTAACTCATGGTGTGTCTGTGCTGTCTTAGACACGTGCATGATTATATTAACACAAGCCCAGTGATAAATGTTGAGCTTTGTTTAAATCTACCAGTTTCTAAATTTATTTAACTAGGTTTCTTTCCTTAAAACCTTCTTTTACTTCTCAAAGGACAAAGATGGGTAAATAGCGAGGTAAATTCCGGCTGGAGGGACTGCACATGAAGCCTTAGTATCTACGTGTGCAGAGGTCTTTTTTTTTTTTCTTTCTTTCTTTCTTTCTTTCTTTCTTTCTTTCTTTCTTTTTGTTTTTTTGTTTTTTTGTTTTTTTGTTTGTTTGTTTAAGCTTCCCAGAGGAGGCTGGGGAAATGCCTGAGCAGTGAAAGGCACTGGCTGCTCCACAGAGGACCCATGTTCAGGTCCCAACACCTGTGTGACAGCTGGCAATCACTTGTGACTCTGATTGCAGGGCATCTGGTGCCCTCTTCCTTCTATTGGCCTCCAGAGACAGCAGACACACACATGGCGTGCATACATACACTCCAGCAAAACACATACATTAAATCAATTAAAAACAAACACATTCATGAAAAACTAGTTCTTCTGTGCCAGAACTTAGTATAGCTGGATGCGGTGGTGTCTGGCTTTAATTCCAGTGCCTATGAGGCAGGGGCAAGCGATCTCTAAGTTGGAGAACAGCTTGGCTTACAGAGTGTGTTCTAAGGCAGCCAGAGCTGTGTAAAACTGAGAGAGACCTTGTTTCAAACAAACAAACAAACAAAGCTTAGTCCCCTTGTAAACTTAGTGTCATGGTTTGAAAAGTACCATGGAAGGGCCGAGCTTTGCCTATAGATCCCTCTGTCTCTGCCAAAGAAGACATGAGAGAGCAAAATGGCCCCAGAAGCTTCATGGAAAGAGAATATACATTAAAAAAAAAAAAAAAAAAAAAAAAAAAAAAAGACAACTTGCCTATGGGTTTTGTTCAGCTGGAGTCTTTTTCCCAGGAAAAAGTACATTTGAAAAAAAAAGCATTGTGGAGGAGGAAGAGAAAGAAGAAGAAGAGGAGGAGGAGGAGGAGGAGGAGGAAGATGAATATGAGGAAGAGGAGGACCATGACAACCAGGGGAGACAAGAAAAAATGAAGGAAATGGGTCTTAGCAAGGGACAGGTGAATGAGAGCCTGCTGCACCTGGAGTGGGTTTGTCCTCCATAGTTCACATGTGAGGACTTGGTCCTCACTGTGGTGGGAGTCTCTCAGAGATAGAGCCTATCAGCAGGGCTTTAGTCATTGGGGGTGTGCCTTTGTGAGGATCAGGGTGACACCACAGGCTTTCTGGCTTCTTTGCTGTGGTTCTTTTTCCCTCTTGCACACACTTGCCATGATGGCATTTGCTGTTAGACCTGCCTTCGACACTGAAAAGCGAGAGCCAGGTAAACCTTTGTAAATAATGTGCCGTGGGCATTTCATTATTTCTTTGTATACATAGAAAACTGGACTGTTGTAGCTGCACACCATGGGAAGGGTGCAGAGATGGAAACTCACACAGTGGTACAGTGTGTGGGTATATCAGGAGTGCTCTTTCGTACAGCAGTGGCGTAGGTCTGATGACCCACCGCACAACTGTTTCAGAATGACTTTTAGGTATTTCATTGATTTCGGTCATACACCAAACACTGAATAAACTGTTGTGTTTCGCTGATGTGTGTCCTGCCTCTGGAATATTCTGAAGGGGTAGTAAGAGCTTTGATAGAAGCCACTTTGTCAAATTAAAAAATGTACTTGTGACTTGACACCTTATAGGCTTTCTAGTTGCAACTACTTTAACAAGAGAAGCAACTAAAAATGTAATTAGTTATTGCCCATATTATTTTCCTGTGCTTGGTGTTCCATACCAGACTAAGATAGGTAATGGAACTGGCTATTGCAGTTATTTGGCTACAGTCAAACATTTAAGATGTTTTGTTGACAATTTAATATTATTGAAATTCCTTATCCTCAAGGACAAGAAATTGTGAAAGAGATTATGAAACTTTAAAATAATACCTTCAAAACTCTCTGAGTGCGGGAAAAGCAGCTATTGGTGCTTCTTCCCTGGTTTTATAAAAACTCTGAAAAATTGGCTTTTTAAACTAAAAGGGAGGGGGAATTATACCCTCCAAGGTCACCAAAAGCACATCTTGCTTTTGTGTTACTTGTTTTAAATTTTCTGCAAACTGATGTTAAAGGTCAGTCTGCAGCAGATCGCCACTGGCATCAGTCACTTCCAGAGTCTAATGGAGAGACCCCCTAACTAATACTTGGAATGGTCCCGACCCTGTCTTAATTTGGGGTCGTGGCTCGGTCTGTATTTTTTCAGAAAAAGAAAATGGAGCCTGATGGCTGCTTGAAAGATTGGTCTGTCAAGTGGACACAGATCTTGAGCCTAATAATTATGATTCTGATGATGAAGATGGCTCAAAATCCTTATCAGCCAACTGATTTAACCTGGCATGTAGTCTCCATCAATACTCACTATATACCTGGTGGCTAGACTTTGTGTCTGATCCCTGTCAACCAGCAGTTGGATTAGATACTGAAACATTTCCACTTTCAACTTATCTCCTACATGGCTTGGATAATCATGTTGCTGTTAACTTTTGAACCTTGTGTCTCAAACAGATAGGTTGCCTTCACACAGGATCTCTCTCAGCAAGCCCAGCCATCTGTCATGGCAGTTATTCATCACTATGAAGAACTGCATTGAGTGCATGCTCACAGGTCCTTTGGTCTGAATGTGGTTTTGGTCTAATTGGGAAAGAGTGTGCCAATGATGGCCGGTTAGTCAGTGATGGGTAAGAGTGTTCTTGCGCTCCTATAAACCTAAGGCAGAGGCATACATCAATATGCTATGTATGTTTTGCAGAGACATACATCAATATGCTATGTATGTTTTAGAGACATACATCAATATGCTATGTATGTTTTCCTCGAGGACGGGTAATATAGGAGCAATATAGACGCCAACCTAAGCCAGGCACAGTCGCCCGGCCACTCTGTACCCCAGATGGGATGAAATCATGTACCCCATCAAGCTGCTGGCACTACTGATCTTTGGGTTGACTCTCCTGTAAACACCTCTTCCCTACCTACCACCATCGCTTCTCCAGCCCATTCAAACCATACAGGATCACAGATCTGAGCATGGCAACTGAACATGCTTTGTCATGTGAGCATTGGTTTCCTAATGAAGAACATGTGGCTGATTTGAGCAGAATTAAACCAGTGAACTCACTGTCCCCAAATTCTAAAGACTGCTGTCAATGCCAGCATGCTGCCATGCTGTGCTGGGTAGATGCCTGCTCTGTGAGAGCAGTTTCCCTTACTAATAGCTGCATCCTGTGAACCTCACTTGCCACACTTTCTAAGGATGGAGGCCTCACACACTAACACAACCCACCTTGCCCTCCAGGGTCTACAACCAAGGTTTTTACTGAAGAAAATTGTTTGGTTTGGGGATTTAGCTCAGTGGTAGAGAGCAAAAGTCCTTGGTTGGGTCTCAACTTGGGTTGATGTTGAAGGTCAGGGGTAGGCGCTGGACAAGACAAACTGACAAAAAAAGGCAGACAGACAGACAGAAAGCCCACCAATCTACCACCCAACAAAATTACCTCCAGGTCACCTAATTGTTGTGTTCTGTCCTCACAGCTCCTACAATGGGATGGGTGGTCCCTGAGGGAAGCCCTATCTGTTCCTCTGGTGAGATGGTTTTTCAGCATATGTAGTTCAGATCTTTAGGGAAGTACTTCAGTGTTCTTGATGAAGGAAGGAGAAATGGAAATAGTTCATAATTGAAAATTTATTTCTCTGTTAATGGTTTTACACATACAGTTAAAGATGACCAGCGCATCAAGGATTCAGTTTCCCTGATCACAAATATCACCCGGTGAAGCCGGAGTTGCTACCACTGTCTCCCTTTAATTTCTGAAGATTGACAGGTACTTCCCACAGTGGTGATTAATATTTATAGCGATTCCCCTGGGGACACACAAAGTCCTGTGACTCATTAACAGTTATGGTTTATTTAGCCTAGCTTTCCAGCCACATATTTAATACTTTTTAATTGTTTGGAAATTAGGTATCAGTTTGTGGTCTTTTTCTTTTTTGGTTCTGTTTGCTAAAATGTTTCCCATCCCCATTATTGTAGTTAAGAAACTGTAGAAAGCTACAAAGGTACCTGTTTTCATCTGTTTGCAGGTTTGTAGACCCGAGGCTAGAACTGAAAACATGTTGGAACTGCCTAAGGTGATTGCCAGCTTTGTCTAACTATGGAGTTAAACCGTACATTTTTGGGTGATGAATAATTAAAATGTGTACTGGAAAATAATTCTTTTACCCACATGTTTTGTATTATAAAGTAGGGCCTGGCTGGCCTCAGTAAAACAGAAGAAAACGGTCCTGAGCCATCATCTGCTGTGTTGTCTGTGTGTATGCTTTCAGCAGGATCTTGCTGGTTTCACAGTCTTGGGTTCAAGAGCTCCTCGTGTTCAGCACCCTGAATAGCTGGAAGCTCAGGCATATATCACCGCACCCAGCTTCCAGTCGCCTTCTCTAGTAATAGAAATAATGTGTTCACACACGAGCCACTCCTCTGCGTTCCTGCTGCCGCTGCCTCAGGCCACATGTCACCTGGGTTCATTGGGGACACCTCTCCCTTGCTTTGAGCTTACTTACAAGTTTTCGAATTGCTGATACAGTAATATTCCTTGATCACAGAATGTAGGGATTTTAGCCCCTGTCGTGGTGACTTTATAGTGCTATCTACGTCTGTGTCCTGCTTTTTAACTGTCACATGGTGTACCTAAACAGTGTAGCCATTACTTACCGTGTGCTTAATTTATGTGAAGCGAAGTGCATAGATTAGACACAGTTTATATTTTGGCCTAGATTCTAATTCCAGCTGCCATAGCTCTATTAATTTGTCCAAATTACTAAACCTCTCTTAGCTGTGGCATGGCGTACTTGTACTAGTCAAAGCGAAGTACCCCCAGTAGAATGGCTTAACAGAGTTTCACTGCCTCACCTTCCTGGCTACAGAAATCTGAGGTCAAGTGTTGGCAGCACGGGATTCTTCTGAGGCGTCTTGTTCTGAAGATGTAAATCTTCCTTGTCTCTGTTAGCTGTCTCTTGCTGTAACACATAGCTTCACTGATGAACTTACCAAGTGAAAGGATGCATTTCGGCTCAGTGTTTTGGAGGCTTTTTAGTCCATTGCCAGTCGGTCCCATTGCGTTGGGCCTGTGGTGGCACAGCGAGTCTTGAACGAACCTCCATGCCTGAGATGAAAACCAGAGAACAAGACCACGGTCCCACGTCATCGCTGAGGACAGACACCCAGTGGCCCAAACATTCCAGTAGGCCTCACTGAAGAGTTCCCATCTCTTAGCTGGCCTTTTAGCCACAAGGGCCTCTGGGTGATATTCTAGATGAAAGCTCAAAGCAGTCTGTTGTGTCTTTAATGTGTTCCTGTAGGCCAGTGAAGGGGTCAGGGCTAGGAGTTCAACATGGGATTTTCTTTTCCTTTCCTCCTCTTCTTCCTCCTTTTCTCAGGCCTCCACTAAATTTTTGCTTTTTCAAGACAGGGTTTCTCTGAGTAGCCTTGGCAGTACTGGAACTCTGTCTGTAGACCATGTAGACCAGGCTGGCCTTGAACTCACAGAGAGCCACTTGCCTCTGCCTCCCGAGTGCTGGAGTTAAAAATATATACCACCACCGTTCAACTGTTATTACTAATGTTTAAAACCATAGTTGTCCACATAGATCAGAAGTTGGGGCAAGGTTGGGCAGGTGAGAGAGAAAAGCAGCCAGAAGGGGAGAGTGGGGATAGCCTTGAGGACTTCCTGTCTGGGTGCAGACATGCACTACTGTGATGTGTGTGACTGTGTGGTGTGTGACTGGTGGTGATTCCTCCCAGAATGCTCCGCCCAGCTAGTGACAAGGGTTTAGAATTTTGTCGCTTTGAGAACTACAGGCAATATCAGCTCGAATCCCTAGGGTATAAATGGTCATGCCATTATTTAATATGTTGACTTCTAGGAGAAAGTATATATCCTATAAATATCTCAAAGCGCATGTAGGCATTTTCCTTATTAATTAATTAGAAGAACTTTCCCAGAGTACTCTTTGCAGTAGAGCGGGGTCACTAACTGCAGTTTTCCAAATGGAGCTTGGTTTCCTGAAAGCTATTCTTGGTGTGGTGGATAACTGCAGCTGTTCATATCTCTTAATATTTTACTTTGAGTCATTGGGTGGGCGGAGCTGGCTGATGTTCCAAGAGCAGCTGGGGGGGCAGGTTGGGCTTGTGTATAGTTGACTATGAGAGCTTTAGACAAACCCACATTGTGTAAGTGAGTGGTAAAAAAATAACCTATCGTGTGCAAGATCTGGGCAAATGTCTTTGCATTGGCTTTCCCTCTATTTCTTTAGTGGAACTGATAGGTTTTTAAGCATAAGATAGGGTCTTGTGGGCTAGGCATGTAGCTTAGTTGGTGAAAGACTTGCCTAGCATGCAGGAAGAACTCTGTTCCGTCTCCGGTACCACAGAAACCAGACATGGTGGCTCATGCCTATAGTCCGGATGGACGCTCAGAAGGCAGAAGCAGGAGGATCAGGAGTTCAAGGTCATCCTCAAGCTATTTAATGAGACCAGGGTGGGCACATGGGACCCAGTCATTGAATAAAAAGATAGGGTTTGTTGAAAAAATTTAAAAGAATGAATGTAGGGATTAATATCACAGAAGAGTCACGTGGCTGCAATCAGGTTGAAGCTGACCCCCAGGCATGGCAGCCACCATGTGGCAGTGTGCTGGTGGGTGCCTCTACAATGGACAAGTATGTGGGGGAGAATGAGAGGTGGAACAGTTTGTGGGCTCTGAGAGAGGAGGAGCTGGACGCTTGTGTGGTAGGAACAGCCTGCACTGCCACCTGAGGCCATGGTGGGGTTCTGGCTCTTGCTGCTGTCAAGGCCGTGTCTGGGTCCATGGCTCTGAAGGAGCAGGGGACTCTGTCAATGTACAGAAGCCAGAGGCCTCAAACCAGACCAATGACTCGTTGCAATGAACATTGTTGGTAGTGAAGATGCGTGGACAAAAGGATGTACCGTGGAATAAACACACCAGGACACACCACAGCTTCCACAGCACGATGAGGTTTAAAGTCTTTATTTGTTTATTTAGTTTTTATTTTTTTCTTTTCTTTTGCGGGGAGTAGGTGCAGAGGTGGACGGTAGATATGGAGGGATGGGGAGATGAGTGAGACTGGGGTGCATGATGTGAAATTCACACAGAGTCAATAAAAAGTTAAAATGCTCCCAGAAGAGCCTGTGCTTTGTAGATGAGGCCGTGAGTTTGATTCTTAGCACCATACACAGCAAGGGTAAAAATTATGCATTTGTCCTAACAAGGACCGTGTTTTCCTGGGTAATTATAGATGTGAAAAAGACCACCCCTCCCAAATACTTACAGAGTTTCATCATAATTTCCCTGCGTTCATTGCAAGGTTGAATTTTGCTCTGTCCTGTATGTTCATCACTTGGGAAGAGAAGTACTTCCTTCTGTAAACAGCTTTTGGCTAGGGTTGACCTGTTCCCCTGTGTAATAAGGAGGCCATTGGAAGGCTTCCTGTTGTAAGATTCCAGCTGCCCAGGGCTGGCTTGGGAAATAATGCTGTTTTAAAGTCTCTTCTAGGAACAACCTCGGATCCCTGTGTGGGCTTCAGTGTCTCATTCTGAGTTTGGAGGAAGCAAACTGTCAGAGCAGTGGTTTCTGGTATGTGGTTTCCAGGGTTACTGTGTGATCTTCCAAGTAAGGGTTTAAAAACAATGATCTGTTTTTCCTGGGAGAGGTTTAAAACAGTCTATTAAAAAATCATGTGATCTGAATACTACAAGTCTTAACTCAAAGCAGGATGATACAGGATCCCTGCAGGGTGAAGAGGAGAGGGGTGTAGGTCTCAGTTCTATACCTCTGATCTCTGTGAGCCAGCACCCGGTAGGCCGGGAGACAAGGCGGGGTGTGGAGCACAAAGCCCCTTGGTAGAATGGCTTTCTTTTATACCTTGGCTGGTCCTGGGTCAGCTCTGGAGCACAGCCTGGAATGTGCATCACTTAGGAGTGTGGGCCTGCGAACCCCAATGTCCGGTGACTCCCAGTGCCCTTTGTTTGCTATGTGAGCTTGGGCAAGATCCTGGCCTCTCTGTGCCCCAGTTTCCCTAAGCTGTCAGAAGAGGGGAACAAGTATTTCAAGGTGGTTGTGGTAATGAGACTATCTCCAAAGCACTCATGACAAAACCTGACAGGAACTTAGTCCTGTATTGGTGTAAACTGTTCTTACAACCTTGGTATAAATTCTTTGGTCAGACCAAGTTGATAGTCTATTCCTGTTCTCCATTCCTGACCTAATTTGTCCTGGGTTCTCTAGCTGAAATCTTAAGTTCATCAGGCTCTCGGTGGAGTCTGCATGGCAGAATTCCTTGCTTCAGAGCCAGTGTCATCTGACAGCTCTGGCTTGTGTGAGGAGGCCTTGGCCTGGGGTGTGTATCTGCTTCAGCATGAGGGTTCTCTCCCAGCGGTTTTGAGACCACAGCCTTACTTATCTCCCCCAGTTTGCTGCATTCTGTTGCATACAGACTTAGTTACTTTTAACCTTCATGGCCCCCACGTTTGTTTGTGTCGTGGCATGAGACCTCCTAGAAGTTACAGAGATTGTTCAGGTGTGTAAGGTCACATAACGTCTTTTTAGCAGCCACTTGTGTGTGTGTGTACACGCACGTGTGCACATGCATGCCTGCTTTCTCCTCAGGCTTGCACAAAGAGGCGGAGACGATAAGCATTTGTTATTTACAAAGTTCCTTAACGACACTTGGTGGTTTTCATGTCCTGTAATAGGTTGCCACAGTCCTTACCTCCTTAATGAGGGGGAGCGTGTGCCTCGTACACACACACACACACACACACACACACACACACACACACACACACAGAAGGGGAAACTGAGAATGAATGTCAGGGTCTGTGTGTGTACGTATGTAGGTTGATGTCTTTTTAGTAGCTCTACATTGATTGATTGATTGGTTGATTGATTGATTGATTGATTGAGACAGGCTCTGTCCTGAAACTGTAGCTCACTGATTGGGCTAGATTGGTTGGCCAGGTAGCTCCAGGTATCTGCCTGGGTTTGAATCATGGCTTTCTGGCTCACTGTGGGTACAGCTAAACGAAGCAGTGAGTCTTGGTCTTCTGTGGAACATGAGCTTTCTGCTTCCTCTGGCATCTGGGACAAGGATGGAAGACAGCGTGTCAGATGCAGTGCACCTTGGTGGCACCCTAATAGAATGCTTACCGTATTGTCTTGAGTGTAATGCATTTGCATGGTCTATACTGCTGTCACGGTACCCGTCTTACTTATTAGGGAACCAATGTACAGAAAAGTTAAATATAACACATGACATTAGACATGGAACTCAGACTTGAATCTAGGCCCTGAATGTCAGCTTCCAATTTCCCTGGTGCAGAAGCTTTTGACAATCTCTTATACTTCTGACCATATAAAAGCCACCTCTTCTGGTCTTTAAGGTCTCCGCATAGCACTTTACATGTAACGGGTGCATTGTCCTCTGTATTCCTACCCTGGCCCCAGATGTAGACTGCACAGAGAAAGTTGACTTCTGATGTCATTGGCGGAATGTTGATAGATGTTCTGTTCCAGCGAGTGGCCTTGTGGTGTTCCCACAGACAACCGGCAGCCGAGGAATCCTTGTAGAATATATGATAAATGGTGACAGAGAGGCCTTCCAGACCCCTTGTTTCTTTGCTTATGTTTGTTTAAGTCAAACTAACTCAGAGCTGCACTGTTGCTGCTGGGTTTGATAGGAAGCAGCCGCCTGGAGTTGGGGTGGTGGTGGTTGGGGAGCTCAGGGACATAGGCTCTGTCTGAACACAGGCCAGCTCCCCTCTGAGAGCATCCTGGGGGTCGTTCTGATCCCGCAGGGCAGTGATACCGAGAATAGAAGAGAGGTACATTCTATGCGGCCAGGAGCTTGTCTTCCCTGCTTGTTGGCTATGGTCACATTGGGATTCTGGGTCTATATGTTTGTCTGTATTGATCCTGGGCCAGTTTAACGTGGCAGCCGAGTGTGCTGATGCACTTCCAGGTGTCACAGTCAGCCACCTTCTGAGTGTAGCGCACAGTGCTAATGTCAAACTGCAGGTCCTGGATGTGCCAGAGTTGTTTTCGTTGTGTCCATGTCTCCCTAGCTTTAGGAAATTGGCTTTTCTTGCTTTGCCAGTTGACTTATGAGATGTTTTTCAAATTTGTCCTCAAGTTGACCCAAGCCTGGAGATGTAGCCTTCTGTCAGGCAGGCAGATGCCTAATTATGAGTCACACTGACAGGGCTGTACCAGTGACTTCCTCACACACCAACAGCCTGTTTCTCTCACCAGCAGGACAGATAGTGAGGGTGTGAGGGGAGTGTTCTTTGCTTTGAATTTCTTTCAGGCTTGCATGGACTTAGTTGCTTTGTCTCTTACGGTTGTTTTGAGTGTTTTTAGAAAACTCAATTCCTGAAAACCAGACCATTTTCTGTAGGCAAGAAGGGTTCTTGAGAAGGTGAAATCTTGGAACTAGAAAAGGCCTTTTGGAGCTTAGTGAAGGATGCCTGTTGTTCTAATGTTTGGTTCTTCAGGCATGTCAGGTGGCTCATAATCACTGTAACTCTAGCTCCTGGGGGTCTGACACGTTCCTCTGTGGGTACATGCACACGTGAGCACACACATTCATACACAAAAACAATTTTTTTAAAGGACTTTGTTGGTCCAGCTAGTGTGTATCTCTCTCTCTCTGTGTGTACTTAATTTATCATGGTCTCTCTCTCTCTCTCTCTCTCTCTCTCTCTCTCTCTCTCTCTGTGTGTGTGTGTGTGTATACGTGTGTGTGTGTGTAGTGTGTGCGTGTGCGTGTGCGTGTGCGTGTGTGTGCGCGCTTGCTAAATAAGGTAAGTGACTGCGTTAAATCCCACCCTGCTTTCTGCCTGTGTTCCTTATGGCTTAGATGGAGGTGAGGAACATTCGTATGCTAAAATGGGGAAGCTCTCACTGGAAAGATTTGTTACTGTTTTCACCAAGAGGAACAAAATGATTTGAAACGTGGATTTTTATCTTTTGGGCCTAGTCTCGGCATTTAAAAAAAATGAATTTTTTTTTTTAAAGTGTTGAGTGTGGGTGTGACTAGTTGTTCACGAGTCTGGCCTTGAGAGCTTGCTTCGGGGCAGCAGTGTTGCAAGGTATTGGATCACACTGACCTCATCCATGGGTTAAGTAAGTACTGATGGACTCATTGCAGACAGAAGGTTGGGGGTGGTCGAAGCTGGGGCAGTGGGGCATATGTGGGCCCTGCTTCAGGCTCCTCCAGGTCAGCAGCACTGTACTGTGCTGTGACCCTCCACAGGACCAAGAACAATGGTGCAGGCCAACCTTGGCCTAAAACAGCCAAAACAAACCAGCTTTTACGTTGTTTTTTCTGTTATTTTGTGAGAGTGTGGAAAGCCAAGTAATACAATAAGTTTTCTTAACTTGACATTGTAAGAGGGAGAAAGAGAGAGAGGTGGAGAGAGGGAAAGACAGGGGAGTGAGAGAGAGAGACAGAGAGAGAGATGACTTTTGTCTGTCATATGGTAGATGCCACTAGTTTTGATTGGCAGTACGTCTTCTTGGCCTTTCTTCTCTGGTGTAGTATGGCTGGGAATTCGGGAGAACGTAGTTGCTGTTTCTGGTACACTACCACTTTGAGATGTTTTGTGACTCGGGCTGTTCTCTCTCCCACAGCCTGCCAAGAGCCTGCCATTGAAAACGCTGCTCAAAACTTGCTGTCTCTGTCCAGGTTTAGTGGCCCAGGATGCACAGCAAACAGATCTCTGTGAGTTTGAGGCCAGTCTGGACTACATAGTGAGTTCCAGGTCAACCGGGGTTAACACAGTGAGACCCTGACTCAAAACAACAACAAAAAAAACCCCAACAAAACTAAGAGTTGGTGTCATGCAAGGCAGGGTAGCTCACACCTGTAATGCTAGCTCCCTAGAGGCTGAAGCAGGACTGGAAGAAACGAGTTCAGGGACAGGCTGATGCACCCACCAGTTATGACCCATGTAAGTGACAGTGTAAAGCTTTCTTGTTGAAGCACGGATGGACAGACGGACGGAAATGCCATCCATAAGATGAGCTGTTATGCAGGCTGTAGTCTGTCCGGCTTGCAGCAGTCCTTTTCCTGTATATCAGGATGCAAACCCCAGAGCAGTGGTTCGCAGCCTTCCTAATGCTGCAGCCGTATAATACAGCTCTCATGCTCTGCTGACCCAAACCATACAGTTATTTTTATTGCTACTTCATAGCTGTAATTTTGCTACTGTTATGAATCCCAATGAATATATGTGTGTTTTCTGGTGGTCTTAGGTAACCCCTCTGGAAGAGTCGTTCCACCCCAAAAGGGGTCATGGGTTGAAAAGTGCTGCTCTAGAGGACTGGGGAGTTCTTAGTGCTTAGCAGTTGCTTTCCCAAGAACTATTCACAGGCCATTGCTTGTTGAACAATTCCATGCCTGGCTATGTAGCCCCAGACACAAGGCTCATGCCTGGGTATGTAGCCCCAGACACAAGGCTCATGCCTGGGTGTATAGCCCCAGACTCTTTAACACAAGACTTCTGGCTGCCTCTTTTTTTTTTTTCTAAATATGGACCTTATGCAGTCTCTTGTAATCCCTGCCTTGAGGGTGTTAATGTTGGCATCTTGCTCCGTTGCCATTTTAACTAGTGTTGACTGAGTGGAACTGGAGATTTGTTCAGGTGAGTTCAAAAGACGGTGGGGACATTCAGAGAGATCTGGAAAGGTTTTCTGGGTGAGGAAAGACTGGTCTGGCTCTGAAAGGCTGGACGGGGATGGGCCACTCTGACCGCAGAGGGAGAAGAGGAGGTGCAAACTCATTTCTGGGGACTGAGCAGGTCAGCCCTGGAGCACATCCACAGGACAGGCATTCCTGCCTTCCTCGTTCAGAGCCTCTGCTAGCCTCCAGCCTGTTTCTCATGTTCTGTGGAGTAACTCTAGCAAGTTTGCTGGTGATGTGGCCGCTGCTGGTCTGGGGCTGCTCTTAGAAAAGCCGGGACTGAAGGACTCCTGCTAGAGCAGAGCCCGTGTGTCCAGCGGACAGCCTGGCTGCCCATGTCCAAGGTCACCACACGCATGCACACTGTGTTCCCTTGTTGTGCAAACATCGACTCTCTCAGGATGTCTTACTAGTCTCAGGAGCGGCCACTCTTACATGGGTACCAGAAGCCAGGGGTGACTTTTGAACAGGTGAGATGGTTGTTACTTCCTTACAGAAGTAAGTGAGCAGGAGTGGTCAGAGCTGAAGGGAAGAGGGCTGTGGCTGTAATCGAGGTGGCTCGTCTCCAGAGTGCATGCTGCTGAGATCTGGATGCCACAAAGAAGGCGGAAAGAGGAAGCCTGTTCAGGTGGCCTTGCATTTCCTTGAGCTTGGAGCCTGAGTTGGTGATCTTGTGGAGCAGAAGCTGTTCTCGGGGAAGGTTGCTAGTTTTTAAACTGAAATCAAGTAGTTTTCTTCTGAAGAATTATTGACTACCTTGTGTTGTAGACAAAGCTCCCTCTATTTTTCTCTGCCTTTAAATTGTCCCCCTATTGCCCTTCTTTTTGAGACTGAGTCTCATTGTCTAGTCCTGTATTGGCCTGGAACTCACTATGTAGACCAGTCTTGCCCTGCCTCTCTGCCTCTTAAGGCCTGTACCACCATGCCCAGCCTTTTAATTGCTTTGAATGTCTAAGCTTTACATGAGTCTGAACATTGTAATCTCGTGTTTCCAATTTAATCTCTTCTTATCCTGAAGTTTAAATGAAAGGCTATACAAATACTTATCTAAAAACCGTCAGTCATTCCTGGTAATTCTCTAGGTTCTTACACCTGAACAGTCTTACCTAACTCAAAAAGTAATATTCTTATGATCCACTTAGAATTATAACTGTGCCTCGCTGATGAGGTTGCAGTGTGTTGCACAGTGGCCTGTCCCATTGCCAGTCAGTAATCATTTTGTAATGCATAGTCAGTCATAGATGATACTACTTAGTTTCTTCCCTGTTAATCAGAGTAATACACAATTATTTAGAAAATTTGGAGCATAACTATGAGATTGAGAACTAACACTTGGTGATAAAGTGTGTATTTAGTGTGTGTGAAGCCCTGTGTTCAGTCCCTGACATGGGTCACGTGAACCGCCTGTAAGTGACGGCTAGAACACTGGCTTTTATTTTGCTCTTCTCTGTGGCTCCACGTCCTCTGGGAGCACAGTGGATTCTATGTAGGATTCTTCAGTAAGTTCGTAGGAGGACTTAGGTGAGAGATGCTCTATTAACCAGGTGTCTGGCTGCATGGACTTCCTAGGAGGGAAGAGCCCAGCAGACAGAAGCCAGGGAAGGGGAAGTGTGCTTAGATCTGTTAGCATACAGTGCTTATCACAAAAATCACTTGAATCAGACTTGGAAGGAGAAGCCTAGAAATGCTCAGATGAACTGCTCATGTCATCACAGGAAAGGGGAAGTCACCCGCCTGGCCTTCGGAGAGAAGGAAGTACTTGAAGTTGTGACAGGTCAGGCTCTTGTGGCTGCTGGCAGCCAAGGAGTGGAACATCACAGACCACAGAAAAGGCAGCAGCGGAGAGGCTTGAGGCAGAGCAGATGCCCCAGAGTGGTGCCAGAGGCTTCCTCTGTGAGTCTAACAGTGGCATGAGGCCTGTGGAAGAAGCCACAGCTGGAGCCTGTAGGGGCAGGGCACAGAGAGGCTTGAGTCCTGTGTGAGACCCCTGCCTCCACCTTTGAGGAACAAAGGAAGGGTTTCTCTCTTAGATTTGACATTCTGAATTGACTTAGGGAACGATTATTGCTGATCCTTGGACCTAGAACCCAGGTGGGGCCTCTGTTCCTTACTACAGCCTCAGCTTCTTAGTCTCTTAAATGTTTCCTTAATGGGGCCTGTGCAATTGTAGCCGAGGCTAGCCTTAACCTCTTAACCTCTTTTGAATGTTTTCATTTAGTTTATAATTCTCTCTCTCTCTCTTCGAGAGAGAGAGAGAGAGAGAGAGAGAGAGAGAGAGAGAGAGAGAGAGAGAGAGAGAGGGAGGCAGAGAGAGAGGCATGCATATACTACCTAGGACACATGTGAAAATCTTTGGGGAGTCCTGTTCACCTTTTCCAGGATGAAGTTCAGGTTGTACCAGTCACTTCACATGCTGAGCCATCTCCCCAGCCCAGGCTGGGGACTCTTGTGTCTGTCTGCTGACTTGCTGACCTTTAGTCTACACTGGGCTGCTGCTCAGAGTGGGTACGATGTGGGATCTCCCTTCTTACTGGGGTATCGAAGTGTGTGTGGAGGGACTGGGAGCTGCTTTTGTAACTGAGAGCTTCTTGTTAAGATCTCATCTGTGCTTCTGCTGTGACCCTCTCCTCTGCTCTCTTTTTAAACAAGCCAGCTGCACGCCTTGCTGCATCAGGATGATTTTGACACGGTAGATATTTTACTAAAATATCATTAATGTGTTTCATCTTCTAGTTGTACCAGAGTTTTCTTAACCAACTGGCATAAAATGATTACTCTAGGTTTTCTCTGGGCCACCTGCTATTGTAACTGAGAGCAAAATAAATAAGTATCTGGATATTTCCGGTTGTTGAAGCCAAGGTCTTAGAACTAGAAAGCTAGGTTCCATTTTTTTACTTTCTCATTCGTAGCTCCAAATTCTAGGTACCTGTTTTAAATGTAATTTCTGAGGTACAAAGCTGGCTAGTTTGATGTTCTGTGAAATAGTTTTGAAAAGTCACTGGGTGGTTTTCCCACTTATTTTTTCTGTGTGACATGAAGCGAAGTGCAGAGGGATAAGATGCTGAAGCCATGGCTTCCAGTGCTCGCGCTCTCTCCCTCCCCCTCCCTTCTTCCTCCCTTCCCTTCCCCTCTTCCTCTCCCTCTCTCCCTCTCCCTCCTTCCTCCCTCCCCCTCCCCTCCTCTTCCTCTCCCTCTCTCCCTCTCCCTCCTTCCTCCCTCCCCCTCCCCTCCTCCTCTCCCTCTCTCCTCCTCCCTCCTTCCTCCCTCCCCCTCCTCCTCTTCCTCTCTCCCTCTCCCCCTCCCTCCTTCCTCCCTCCCCTTCCCCTCCTCCTCCTCTCCCTCTCTCCTCCTCCCTCCCTCCTCCTCCCTCCCCCTCCCCTCCTCCTCCTTCCCCCTCCCCTCCTCCTCCCTCCCCCTCCCCTCCTCCTCCTCTCTCTTCCCCTTTCCTTTCCCTCCCTTCCCTTCCTTTCCCCCTCCCCTCCCTTCCCCTCCCCTCCCCTCCTCTCATAGCCTTTCCTTTCCTTTTGCAATGTCCTGTAAAGTCCTGTGGTGACTGGATTAAGAAATTTGTTTTGCAGTATGCACGGTGTGGGCATAGATGGATTCGACTCTGAAATTATTGTTTTTTGTGCTCTCTGTAGAGTATGGTTAAAGGATCAAGTTTTGGGTGTGTTCATCCTGATCATGAGAAGTGTGATTTGTCATGACTTCATTGAGGTATGACATCATCTGAGAAGTTCTGGTAGCATTTTGATGGGGCACATAGATTGTGTGATGTACTGGAACAAGTGTATTTTCAGAAGTGTGTTCTTTCTTTGTGGCTGGCCAGTCAGCTCCTCCTGAGAGAATACTGTGGCAGTGGCTGTCAGCAAAAAGGGCTCTCCTTACCTCACTCACCAAGAACTGAGGGTGAGGAATCCACTTTGGGAGAGCTGTGTGTAGTAGGTCTTGGGGTCAAATGACTGGAATGGGCTTGTAAAGCTCTGTGTGTTCACCCCTACTGATATCTAATTGCAGCATGCCTGCTCTGTCAGAGATGCCCAATATAGAACTAGTTATGACTTGCTCAGAGCATCTGACTAGTGTGCAAGCAGGAAAGAAGAAATTCTGAGACATCCATATAGAGACGTCCTGCTGGTTTCAGTGCACTCTTGAGTTATTTGAAGACACAGAAGGCCAAGGGAAGGTTTTGTTATGTGTGACAGACACACTATTGTTGGCCCCCAGATGGTAAATATGTTGATAGTCTCCTCCTTAGAGTTGAACACTAAAGAGAAAGGGCGGTGTGTACTGGGGGGGATTGGAACCCAAGGCCTCTGATGTCCATCTGAGATGTGTGTGTGCTCTGTTGCTAAGCTGCATCTGATTCCCAGCTGCTTTTCAAAGGCTGGGATCTGCAGTGTATGGCTTTTAGAACGGGAGTATTGTAAACAGAGTGTTGATGATGAAGGCCCTCCTTGGACACTCTTGAGATGGAAGCATGGGTATGGCATCCACGAGGCAAAAGCAGTCTAGATATAGTTTCTTCCCCACAAAGATAGTTGTGTGAGGTGTTTTTTTTTTTTTTTTTTCTTTAATCCTAGGAAAACACTCACCCCTAGGAGGATAGGACGTTGGTTTTTCTTCCGTCACCATTTGCTGGTATTAGTCAGTGTGACTGTGGGCTGTGATTTCATATGTAGACTGTCAGTGTGATGGTGGGCTGTGATTTCCTATGTAGATGATGAGTGTGACAGTGGGCTGTGATTTCATATGTAGATGATTGTGCCCCATGAAATACTCACTTTAGAAATCATCATGGGTTTGGCTCATAGGTGACTATTAAATACTGATTATTTCCTTAACCTCTAGGTATGCAAACCACTTCCTCTTTTCTCAATTTATCAGTGAATAAAATTAAGTCCAGCTACTAGGAAGAACTATACAAACTCCTTTTACAGGATAAACTTGTTTTCTGATGTTTTGAAAATTGAGGTTATGGGCCGGAGAGACAGCTCAGTAGTTCATACCGGAGACCTTGTTCTTACAGGAGACTCGGGTTCAATTCCCAGCCGTCACTTGGAGGTTCACACCTGTGTCATTCCAGTTCTGGGGAGTCTGATTCCCTCTTCTGACCTTTGTCAGTACCGGCCACATGACTGGTTCACAGTCATACATATGAGCAAAAACACTCATACAGATAAGATACATCTTTGAAAAAAAGGAAGAAAGAAAATTAAGGTTAGTTTGTTCATGTTTATTGGCAAGACTTTTTCTGGAGTGGATCCTTTGAAAGCTTTTTACTTCCTATTGTTCCTGTTCAAAGGAGGGCAGAGATTCCTGGACTCAGAGGTGTGGGAGCTTGAAAGAGGATTGGAAGTGGGCTGTGAAGTAGATAAAGTTGGAGAGCCTCCAGACAGCAGTCCCGTCAGGTAGCTGCTGTGCGTCAGTGTCAGTGGGAGACACCAGGCGGTGTGAATCTGCAACACTAGCATTCAGGCTGCATCCCCAGCGGCCTGCTCCTAAGAACTGAGGCCTCAAGGACTTAGGAAGGACTTGTGGCAGTGGCCTGTAGGGTGGGAAAAGTTTCTACTTCTTTTTCCAGTTTCCGGATTCTCTGAACCAGGATACTTTCCCTTCATTAGGACCAGAGATGGGTGGGAAGGAGGGAGGATTCCATGAGACAGCAGCAAGAAAAAGTTGTAGTATTTGAAGCCAGATTTCATCATGTCCTCCTGAGTCCCAGCTTCACTCCTGGTATTTTAGTATTCCGTGTCAGTTTCAGCCATATTATGGAGGGCTGCATTTCAAAAACAAGAAAACGGGGCTCAGCCTGGCAGTGCACACTTGCACCATGACTGGAGAGGCCAAGGTTGGGTGGGCACCAGTTCCAAATCAGACCAGCGGACATGGTTCACATCTTACTGTCTCTCTGTGTAGCCCTGGCTATCTTGGAACTTTGTAGACCAGGCTGGCCTTGAACTCACAGAGGTCTGCCTACTTCTGCCACCCGAGTGCTGGAATTAAATGTGTGTGCCAACCCAGTCCATATTTTATTTGTCGCCCACCATTGTTTTGACCTCTGTCAAACTGTCCCACTAAGGTCACACTCCTGACCTCCTTGGTCTCAGTGCTGTGTGCACTTGCTGCTTGGCTTCAGTTCTCAGTCACTGACTTGTTATGGAGCGCGCTCTTCTCTGTCCGGAAGGCCTTGGAGTGCTGATCCTGGAGCCCAAGTAGTTTAATCTTTGCCTCACTAATCTTACCTGCTCAAGCACTAGCCAAGATGGAAGCCAATTAGGAGGTAATAGTCTTTTGGAGTTGAGAGAGTTATTTGAGGCTTCAGGGTCAGGTGTGGTATCTTTCAGGGGAAATACTATTGAAGTTTTTTCTTTTGTTAAGTAGTACCTGAGAGACACTTACTTGGCACAGAAGATTTCAGATAGTAAAGATAAGTGTAAAGTAAATAGGATTAAGAAGGAGTTTCAACACTGGAAACCTCCATAGTAAAACATCAGTAGAGGGAGGAGCCAGAGCTTGGGAAGGTAAACAGGGACCATTCTTTGGCCTGGGTGGAGTGATGGGAGTGGGCGGGACCAGAGCAGAGCCTGTGGCAGGCTGGGAGTGAATAGCTGCTAAGGAATTTGGGGCTGTGTTCACCAGGCAGTGGATGAACAGCACCCACACTGCTGGAACAGGAAGGCTAATCTGGTAGTTGGGCAGGTAGGGATAGAATGAGGTAAATCTCACTTTGGTCTCACCTCTAGGCCTCCTTGTTTCAGTGGGACCACCTCTTAGGACCGTTTTCCTCTTATTTCACGGGGACTCCTGTCCTCATGACCAGTGACCATTGTGTGCACAGCCTAGGGAACCAGTCATAATAGCTTTGACTCTGTTCTGATAACAGGCACACTGATAATAGTAGAATGACTACATTTCCTTCCCGGCAGCACAGCCTCGACCTTGGGATGGTGTGAAGCACAGGTCTTTGGGGAACTATGAGTTCTGTGGTTTAGGAAGTGTGTGAAGAACGTGCCTTTGGTAGGATTAGAAATAAAGGGTCAGGCAAATTCAGAGACTAAAATGTCAACCCAACATGTCCCTTCCATAAAGCTTGATAATTTACTTGACACTTTACTGGCTGTTTAACACGGTTCCTCTCTTGTCTCCTTGAATGCACACATCTCTAAGATCTGAAACCAGTGTGGCCGTGTTTCTCTGGTTCTGGAGCAGGCACCTGTCATACTTAGCATCCAAGCGTGAGAAAGCTAAAGGTACTCAAGAGTCTGGGGCCTGTGGAGCCACAGAGGGCAGACATGCCCACTTCACTCCTGTGGCCTTCTCCTTCACGCTTCTCTGTACACTTGGGAGTGTTCTTTGTGTATAATTTGAGCAGTGGCAAATACATGCCCTGCATTATCTGAGGAATGGGAAAATGAGTCCTGAGGTACTTTCTGTGAGTTGTAATTACCAGTAGTCTGGTCAGGTCTTATGACATCAGGAAACCCAGGGGTTTTTGCATGCTTGTTTGCTATGGGTATCGCTAAAATATCTGGACAGTCCCTCAAATGGGATGATTCTAGGCCATGGTTAGTGTTGACGAATGCAGGCCGGTGAGGCTGTAAGCCTCTGGCTTCTGCAGCAGTGGGACTGCTTCTCTCAGCTGATGGGATTCTTACTGAACTAAGGACACGAATGACAACTGTAGGACTGTGACTGTCTCTCGGAGGGTGGCTCCCCCTCTTAGATCACAACTGTAGGACTATGGCTGCTTTTGGGAGGGTGTTTCCCCTTCTTAGAAGCTCACTTACTTGGGAGAGAGCCCCAGAAGAGCTATTTTTCCAAGAATTGTTTATCTTTTTATGGAAACTGATAGAACTGCCATCCTAAATTTAGCACGTGTGATTTTCCAGGCAATATTTTGTGACTGTGTTTTTATACAATTGAGTGCCATGTTGTGAGTGAGAGGTTTAGACATGCCTGATGAATTCTTATTCTGAAATAGAAGGAGATCTTGATTACCTGGGCCAGGTTCATGTTTTCTTCTGGTTTTAGGCAGATAGACTGGTCTACAGAGGGCCACATAGTTAGATAACAGAACTCGGCCCTTTTAGATTTCCCTTTCCATTAGAGACTTTTTCCTAAATACATTATAGGTTTATTACTGAAAACAGTGACAAGTCCTTGAGAACAGAGCTTTTACTGGCCCAGGCGACAGTATTCAAATGATACAGGAGAGTCTTAAATCTTGGATCGTGTTGACCAGGAAGGGGTTCCCTTCCTTTTTCTTGGATTTCACTACGTAGTTCAGGCTGGTCCCTTCTAAGTCTCTGGAATGCTGGGATTATAGGCATGGACTCCTAGGTCAAGTCAGGAGTTTTCCTTAGCACATCAGAAAGGTGTGTTATTTATGAATGGAGAGGTCTTAGCATGCTAGAAAGGTGTGTTATTTATGAATGGAGAGGTCTTTTTTAAAAATCCTATTACCTTAGTCAGGTTGGGGCTATAACAAAATACCACAGACTGGGTGGGGTGTGGCTTAAAAACAGTTTCGGGAGGCTGGTAAGGTCAAGATACATACGACTTCATATACTTGGTTTGGGGTGGGGCCCCTTATTTCCTGTATAAGGATACTCATTCCAACATGGAGTTCCCACTCATGGAGTCATTAACTCTGTTCACCTCCCACAAGCTCCAACCCCAAATACCATCCCACCGGGAGAAGCGGGGTAGGACTTCAACATAGGAATTTTGTGGGAACATAGACATTCCGTCCCTAACCCTGAGTAATGCTGTTTGTTTGGTTTTGTTTTGTAAAGAGCTGTCTAGTCACGTGTGGTCTCATAGGCTTGTGCTCACAGCACTTAGCAGGCTGAGACAATGGGCTCTTGGGACTGAGGCCAGTGTGGACCACATGTCAAGGAGCCTGTGTCAACAATAGCAGCAAAAAGGTGGGCAAGCTGATGGAAAGGTTATGCTTTGGAGAGTCAACGTGCTGTGTTATTGATAAAGTTTCCTGTAGATATGTAAATACGTGAGTACACATGTCTAAAACTATGTGGAGATTGAATTTGTTCCTAACTGCTTTTCCAGTTCTTTAAGCAGATACTTCGGCCCTTGCTGAAGTGTGAGTGGACCGTGGAGCCCACACTTGCCAGCTAGTACCGAAGCCACACATCGACAGTTTTCTTTTAATTGTCTTTCAAATACATTTTTATCAAGTTGAATTAATTCTTTCATTTTCTTTTTGATAGACAATTTTACAACTTTTATAGAGTGTTATAACAAATTCCTAAATTCTTATAGATCTAAACATTTAAAGGACATCTGACCAAATATCTTAATGTATGAATGAATATCACCCCAGGCTGAAGACCCCTGTAACCTCCCTTCTTTTTCTTTCTAGAAGGATCTGTTATCCTCGATTTGGAATGTAGCATTGCCATGCATATTTTTATATTCTTATCACATATACATTTATAAGAAATAAATATTTTAAATGGAAGCGATAGCACACTATATGTAAGAGAAAAACCCATGCTTTAGAAATTGTCTCATTTTGATTTATTAACTGTGTCATTTTTAACCTTATGTATTCGATTCCATGGTTATTCTATAGTGTGTGTTTACTTGTAAGGTTTTTTAGATGGTTTCCGAGTTTCCCCAAGGGTTCATACAAGTATTGTGGGTGTGTATACTTGCACAAAGCTGCTGATAGACACATGTGAGTTCCTCTGGAGACTCGAGCAGCTGGAGAGTTGCTGGGAGGTAGGGATGTTGGTATTTCCAGTCTTCCTCAGTTTTACTCCACTCGTTTACGTAGCCAGTCTGTAACCCCTTTAATGTGTGACGTCACTGACCAGTTTCTTCTCTTAAGATGACATGTCTGAAGGTTTCACCAATTGTTACATATAAGGTAATTGCTTATTGTTCTAACTTGAATATAGAATTTGGCTGAGAGCACCAGTAATTGTCTTTTCAAACATATATTGATCTTTCAGTTGTGCATGTGTGTGCATGTGTGTGTTGTATTGCACTGTATGTATGTTTGTATGTGTAGGCATTGTGCATATATGTGTATGCTGAGGCAGGGGAGGCCAAAGGGCAACAGTGGGTGTTTTCCTCAGTGATATCTCTCTCTCTCTCTCTCTCTCTCTCTCTCTCTCTCTCTCTCTCTCTCTCTCTCTCTCTCTCTGTATGTGTGTGTGTATGTTTGTTTAGTTTTTTTGTGCCTGTGAGTGTTTGGCTTGCATATATGTGTGTGAACCACATACACTTGGTGTCCATGGAGTTCTGAAGAAGCACCAGGTCTTCTGGGACTGGAACTGTGAGTCATGTGAGTGCTGGGAACAGAGAGCTGAGTCCTCTGCAAGAACAGCAAGTCTGTTGTGTTAGATATTGATCATTTGATCATTTAGTTCTCAGATAAACGACAAAACCTTTATAGTTACAGTAAACCTTGATAGCATTAGATCTACCTCCCTATCAATAGCCCTGAGATATAACTTGCCATGTTCCATCTGGGCTGCTCTTACTCCACTGGCCAGCCCTCAGGACTATGTCCTCTCATGAGGGCATGGTGTTTTCTCCTTTCTCCTCTCTTTTCTTGCGGTCTCTGCCTCAGATCCCTAGCCGGGCAACTGAAGCCCTGTCTACCTCTCTTCTGCCCAGCTATTAGCTGTCTGTATCTTTATTCAACCCGTAGTTTTAAATTAAGGAGCAAGTTTACTTAGCATCACTTGGTGATGATCTCCTCATTCCTGAGGCAACCAGGCCTTGAGGGCCAGTATCTAGCATCAAACTATACAGCAACGGACCAACCTCAACACATGTGCGCTTAGCTGCTGGGCTATCTCTCCAGACCTTTCTCTGTTTGTTTGTTTGTTTTTTCTTTCTGTTTTTCCCTCCTCCCTGTGCTGGGATTGCAGTGTGTAGGCTACATCAACCCTTTCACTGTATTATGGGGATCAGAACTCAGGCCCTTATGCTTTTGTTGGGGGTATCTCCTAGCCTCTGGCTCCTTTTTGGTTTGCTGGTTTAGAATGTCTGTAATGTACTCATTGCATTATAATGTAATGCACTCAGGTACAGAGAGCTGGACCGGTCAGTGACCTTTGACCTATGACTCACGATCTTGGTCCTTGCTCATTTTTTACTCACATCCGCAGTTGAACTCCACTGACCTCAGCAAAGCTGTGACAGTTACCAACAGTCACACCTGCTTCTGCTTATTCCGCTCCAGCTTCTCCGTCTCCACACCCACTGTACTGTCTTGGATTTCATGATTCCTTGTCTGGTTTTCTGTGGTTTTTAAATCTTGCTTCAAAATATATATATATATATATTTAAATATCTTAGTTATAGTTTCATGACCCCTAGTACATTTGTAAAATTATATTTTGTGACGTAATATGTGTATGTATGACACAGAAATGACCTACAGTTGTTAAATATTAAAGAAAAGAGTATACCAACATGAGTATTTAAGTATTTCAGCATAATAAATACTTTTCCAACTTCAAACATTTTCCCCTACATGAACCAATTTATGTTTGGTGTTTGGGTGTGTGTGTGTGTGAGTATAACCCCTCAGCCGAGCTGATGCTTCTCTATGTGTTGTATTTCAGAGGCAAAGTAGCTTAAATTGAAGCAAATAACCTGACTTCGTCGTCGTATGGGATAGGCCACCGAAAGTCAATAAATACTAAAGGCGCTATTGTCTGATCCCATAGGTCTTTCCTGTTCTTTTAATTTCTTCTGTCTCTGGGAGTGTGCATCAAGCCACTGTTACCTGAGCGGGTTAGAGCTGACGGATGGGCTGTAGCTAGTCCATAAAAGGCCTCAGGGCACAGAGATCTAAGACAGGCCAGGTGAGCAGGGGAGGCCTGCCCATCAAGCTGTCCGTTTATCCAGCCTCACTGAAGAAATGACCAGAGTGTCTAAGTCTCGTGACCTCGGATGTTGACTTGAGACTCCAGATGTTTCCCATAATTATGTCGTGTTCTTCATGCGTTGTGTGTTCTATTGTAACTGGGGCAGAGTGGGAGGCTCAAGTAGTTGTAGCGTGCTTAATGTACTTCGTAAGTGTCTGAACCGAAGGTTTTCACTCTTTTCTCTGTGTCACGCTCAGTGGATTGCTATCTACTATAATTACTGTCTTGTCATTTGAAAGGAAGAAACACTCAACCAAAGAAGCAGCTAGGGCCTTGAGCTGTGCTGATCATACTGAGAAATGGAGCTGCCCACTGTGAGGGCAGGTCACCACCAGTAGAACTGAGCATGGGGTTAGCCGGAGTGGGCTTTCCGCAAGGCTATTCTTCAGTCAGAAGCTGTTCTTTTGGATTAATAGTTGAGGTTTAGCTCTGTAGTTTTTAACTTTACCAAGCCATATGTCTGGTTCCCATCTATATGCAGCATATAAACCAGGCGTGCATGTCTTGGCAGCCTGCGGGCATTGACTTCATGAGCGCCACACTGCACTGTTGAATTTAGTGATAGAGGGCTTGTGTTTGCCACGTGGATCCTGCTGCTCGGTCTGCCCTCCAGTTATCAGACTATGTTGATTAGTTCCTTCAGGAATGGATGATGGACAGATGTCATCTAGATGGACAGACAGTAGTGATTTGGGCATCTTTTTGGCTGTCTTTCCATGTGAAGCCAGGGTGCCTTGTAAATGGGCAAGTTCTTACTCAGGTCTTGCATTTTATTTTTTGGAAAAAACATTACTGTGTGTGTATATGTGTGGGTACACTCATTGTGGTGCCTGGGTGGGAGCTGCAGAATAAATCCATGGAGTTTTCCTCCACACTGAAGTGGGTGTCGGGTCACTCCTCAGTGCTCTCCCTGCTGAGCCGTTTCTTTGTCTCCCTGGCCTTGTGTTTCTTGTTGACCACTGTTGGTATAATAGACCTAGTTGTCCCATCTTGTTGCCTGCTGTTAGTATAATGGACCCAGTTGTCTGCTGACTTTGGTTCATTGATTTTTACTGCTGTACACCATTCTCCTGAGCTAATACTGTCTGTGTAAACACTAGGGCTGTTTAAGGAATAGTTGTTTCATGGACATTCCTTTAAAAACAAATCTGAGCATGTGCAAGTGTACATGTGCAGGCATTCCCCTGCCGTAGCACACCTGTAGAGATGAGATATCTTGATGCTTTAGATATCAGGCTAGATTACCTTTGACCTGGGAGATTGTCCTGTCTCACCATAGAACTGTGGAACTACAGTGTCCAGCTTTCCTTGGGTTCTGGAGCCAAGCTCAAGTCCTTGAACAGAAATATATATTCACGTATTAGCATATAGTATATGAATGTATTTATATATTGTGTGTAAATATATAAATATAAGTAATAAGTAATCCATTATATAATCCAACATATAAAGTATATGATTCTATAGTAATATATTCATAGAGTATCTTTGTTATATTATATATATGTATATCTTATTTGCCATAATCAGTATGGCCTCTCATATTACTTGGGCCAGAGAATGCACGATGACGTACTCTGATCTGATGTTTAGCTCTCCCATATTAATTTATAGTCATATAAGCGGTACACGAGAGAGCAGGCTACTTTCAAATTTCTTCCCAGTGCGTACTAAAATTTATACGTGTGATGGTCTTTAGCAAATGATGAAATGGTAAGAGCAGCTGTGGCAGGGCATGTGCCGGCGGGCGCTGTGGGGGTTGATGGAGAGAAGTGGACACTTGTCGGATGGCCACAGAGCTGGTTTACGTCACCAGTCCTTCTGGTATTTGGTTCTCTGTTACTGTTTATAGTCTCTCTCACAGGGCTCTGACCTCAGTTCACAATGTCCATAAAGACCCTGCTCTTCAGTCTGTTTTATTACTTTGAGGTTTTAACTTGTGTGCTTCTTAGTTACAGATTATGATCGTAGACAGTTAAGCATCATGAACTCGTGGGAGCACTGATGAACTTGTGGGAGCATTGTTGGGGGCTGGATCAAAGGTGTTTTAAAATGTAGATGTTTTGGTTTCCATGATATTTAGCAATATTGTACAATAAACATCATTTTGAGTATGCAGTTGTGATTACTTAAAAAAAAAAAAAAAAAAAAAAAAAAAAAAAGGGCGAGGGGGAGCTGGAGAGCTGGCTCAGCAGCTGGAGAGCTGGCTCAGTGGCTGCTTTTCCAGATGACCTGGGTTCAATTCCCAGAACCCACATGGCAGTTCAGAACAGCCTGTAACTGTAGTTCTAGAGGATCAGACGTCCTCTTCTGGGCTCTGTGGGCACCCGAATGCATGTGATGTAATGAAGTCCACTCAGGTCCATACATATGCGTACAATATAACAACAAATCTTAAAAAAGGATAACTCCCTAGAATCTGGCAGTGAAGAAACAATGTCTCTTCTAGGAGATGAACTTACACTACCATTCAAAACAAATTCTTGGGATCCTAACTACAGACTCACTAGAAAGGATGGGCCTTTGCTCATAAGTGATGGAAGTACAACCTCACCAGCAGTTTGTTAGCCAGAAATACTGAGTGGGCTGTGGGCAAACACTGCTGGGCAGAACACCCTGTCGCCTCCACCTTACTTCTTAGGTTCCATAGATTATACATTCAACTTGTCTAGGAACCTCTAGACATGTTAAGCTCTGATTGCTTAACATCGGAGCAATCAGAGCTGGTGATAGCCCTTGCTTGCAGTGTGTGCAGAAGCACATTCCAGGTCACTTGTGTGCTTTCCCCTTTGCAGTGAGCTTCCTTGGGGGACCTGGTACCTTGTGCCTGTGTTGTTTGCTGTGACGTGAGGGAAGAGTGAATGAAAGAAAAAAAGTTACAACGCTGGCTGCTTTTCTACTCACGAAGCAGATCCTAGTCCCCCAGTTAACAAAGTATATACAGCTCTGTCATTCTGCTAGAATTTTCTGCAAGTGCAGAAGGGGATTATTAAGCGCCTCCTGTTCTATGTTGGAAGTATGCAAAGACCACCAAGTGCTTGATGCTTTGGGAGTGCGGGGGTAGGGGTGAGCTTAGATTATGTAATTATAATTATAATTACTAATTATGGTGCAAGTTATAAAATCAGTGTCATAGTTAACTCTCACAGTGGCTTTGGGGTCACAGGGTTGTGGCACCTTTTCACTTGCAAAGCTGGTTCGAGCAATGAACTGAGGCTGCCTTTGGGCATCAGTGTTGGCCAGATTGTAAGAAGCCTAATGCTGATTATGCAGTCACTTGTGCGTTAGGCAAAAATGTCAGTGTGGACTTAATTCTTATAGCATGATTTTAGTTCATACAGCCCAGAAGGCAGACTTTATAATTATCCCTACTTACAAAGCCTTTTCCTGGGCTCTTTACGGTCACAGAGAAGGGTACTTATGAGTGTATGCTTGGGCGGATTGTTAAGAATCATATTCAACCTAGATAGCCTGAACTCAAGACAAAAATAGATGTGCTTCAAATCGTGAAGTACATATTTATTTATTTTCACGTGCAGGTGTATTGTGTGCATGTACATCTGTGTACCACATGCATGCCTGTTGCCAGTGGAGGCCGGAAGAGGGTTTCATATGCCCTGGGACTGGACATGGTAGTGAGCTGCACAGTGGCCACTGGGAATCGAACTCTGGAGCTAGCGCTCTTAACCACTGAGATGCCGCTCCGGCCCAGCACATACACGCTTGTAATGATGTCGAGTTCAGTGTTCCTTGGGAGACAGGAACAAATGTTTGCTCACTCTAGACCAGCGGGCCTCAACCTTCCTAGTGCTACAACACTAATACAGCCCCTCATGCTGCAGTTGTAAGGGTCCATGATTCGTTGAAGAACAATACCCCGGACTCAAATATCAAATAGTATGTAAATGCAAAGAGTGTTTTATTCTGCATAAGTCCAGCATGCTGGGGTCTCCCATTATTAGAATAGAGAGACAACCAAGTGAGCTTTCAGGCCTGATTTAAAGCACATTAGGGAATTCCAGGGTAGGTGACCTCTATGTTAATCTGTTGGGTCCATCTCTACAGACCTTCCATTACCGGGATACTCCCTGGGAAGGTCTGGAAAGTGTTGGCTGAGATAGTAGCTGAGGAAGTCTGGAAACTACTGCTGACCCATTGTCCTTGCCTCAAGCCAGTTGGTGGGGCAGCTTCCTAGGCCTGAACTTGCCTGGAATTGCCCAATTTTTGGAAACAGAGATTTAGGCCTCGTCTCCTTAGCTGTTGACTTGAAGTCTGTCATGGAATCAGCCTAGCCTTCCCAGTGATGACACCCAACCATAACGTAATTTTTTTTCCTATGTAACTGTAATTTTGCTACTCTTATAAATCATATTTGATATGTAGGATATCTGGCATGCAACCCCTGTGAAAGCGTCATGTAAAGTAAAAGATTATTAAGTTCTGTATATATTAATTACTTAATGCTGGAAATTAATACGAAAGCAGTTATTCCGTAACTAGCTTTTCCACAAATAACCAGAGACCTTTTAATACTTCAAAGCCTTAGGGCTCAGCTGGGCAGACTCTCAACTTGCTCATCCAATTTATTCTAACACCTAGCCCGTGCAGCCACGTCATGAGCCATACCTTCCAGGCCCGTAGTCATGTCCATCTCATCTCAGGTCTCTGGGCAAAAAGCTCTTCTTCCCAAATTTTTTTGTCTTCCTCCTTGGAAGTCCCACCTTCCACTTCCTGCCCAGCCAATTGGCCATCAGATTTTTTTATTAAAGCCAATTAAGGAATGCTTTAGGTAGGTGAGGAAGGACAGAGACACAATTTCACACCGTGCACTCCAACAGGTTGTTCTACCCCAAAGGGGTTGTGACCCACTGAGAACTGCTGCTCTCCATAGATCACCAGCAGACCGAAGCAATGAGTCCCCCCAAGTCCAGCTTGGTGAGCCAGCGAGTTCAGAGGACTTAGAGTGCCAGGGGTGGCCCGCAGCAGCTGCATCACTGTCAGTGTAGGACGAACAGAGTCCCCGGAGCTGCCCAGCTGAGAGTACACTGTGACTTCATCATATCCCTATTGGAGATTGTGCCTCCCTAGATCACGTGGACCAGATGGCCTGCGAGGAGGAGGGGAGTCAGTGCAGGAGGAACTGAGTAGCTGAAATCTCAGTAAGGGTCTCATGTCCCTTCCTGTCTCCTCTCTCTATGAGGGACTTAGGGTCAGCTTTGTTGAGGGTTTCAGATTCTGTGATTAATTTGAAAATGGCTACAGTATGGTCTGTCACTGTATGTAGTTGTATTTGCCTTCTGAAAGTGTTCTGTGAAGTACATCATGTTCTTGGTTCCCCCTTTATCCCACATGCCCACAGCTACCCATCTGCCCTGTTTACTAGAGAACTTGCTGTGAGAAGGTTCTCAGCTCTGATGCAGATTAAAATCACATTCCTTTGCCAGAGGGTTGAGTCTGCTTTGGACCTGCTGGCAGATGGCACAGACAAATCTCCCAGGGTTACCTCGAAGAGATCAGACTTTTGTGCATTTCTGAATTGACAAAAGCAACTTCTGGAAGATGAGCCCCTTGAAGACAGGTTCCCCCTAGTATCTGGTCCATGGAGGTGCTGAGAACAGGTGAGGTAATCAGAGAGGACCTGTTGGAGTCTTATAGCTGGCTTTGATGGACCTCTGTGATGTTATTACTATTTTTAAAAATGGTTTTTGAAGACAAGGTTCCTCTCTGTAGCCCTGGCTGTCCTATACTGTAGGCCTCTGTAGACCAGGCTCACCCTGAACTCACAAAGATCCATCTGCTTCTGCCTCCTGAGTCCTGGAATTAAAGGCACGAACCACCACTGCCCGCCTTTTTGTGGTTATTGATGCTGGAGGATAATGATTAATTTCCTGTGCTCTGCAAATAGAAGTAGAATATATAGAGCTATTCATATGCTTGCTTTTCCTGTAGAAGAGTAATGATCTAGAAAGATGAGAGGGAAAAAGTTTATAATTGCGTGAACTATTTGCTGAAAGCGTACTAGTGCTGTAAACAGAAATGAGGGGCTTAGTAGGTCCTGTGAGTGTCTGTAATCCAGTGTCAGAGACAGACGTGTGCTGTACTACATTGTGGTCAGATGTGTCATAGGGTTATGAACATTTGCCATTAGTCCTGCTGAGTGGAGACGATGACAAGAACTTCTCCTGGGAGAGATGGCAGCAGAACTGAGTGTGTATGGGAGTGTGTAAAGTTTTAGACTTGAACCTAAATGCTTCTCACCACGTCAGCTTTATTTCTTAGGATGGGTTAGCATTACCATCACAAAAATCCCAGGAGAGAGAGTTTAGAAGGAAGAAAACTTTATTTGGCCCGTGATTGCAGTTTCTGTGCTCTTGGTTCAGAGTCTGCACTGAGGCATCATGGGGAAGTGTGGTGAAAGGAAGCTGCTTGCCGTCTGCCGGCTGGGAAGGAAGCTGGGAGATGTCTCCGGTGGATGCCCTCTCCCAACGCTCCATCACAGTACACGTTAACCCATGTATTAATTCACTAATGATTTTTTTGAATGCTTATGGTCCATTAATATCCAAGGGATATTCTGAACATTGCTTCATGAATGAGGAAGGCTTCATTACCCCAGTCTCTTTGGAGATGTGAGATTTAAACCGTGGATACACTGTTTACTGTTGAAAGCCTGCAACCCTCATTCTTGTTTCCCCTCAAGCTGCAGTTTGTCTCCCACAGGACTGTACCATACATTGTTTCCTGTGTGGGGAAAGGCCAGTGCAGGAAATGCCTGGCACACTGTGGGGCTCTGAGTTGCTGAACTAAAATGGACAGAATGATCTTCCTGATCTTCTGGCCTCAGAATCTTTTTTTCTTTTTGTTGGTTTTATATGGCAGCATCAAAGTTACTAAAACTGTGGGGTGGGGTGTGTGTGTGTGTGTGTGTGTGTGTGTGTGTGTGTGTGACTTTTCTCTTTAAAACTGGTCGGTGGGTTTTCAGCATCCTCAAGGCGAGGTGTGCAGCTCCTGGCCCGAGTGAGTCTTCCTCATCAGCTTCCTTGTTCACGTGTTTCTAGTTCTTCCTTTACCCCCTTTATTCTGCATTCCTCTGCAGTTTCCAGTTTGTCACACTGGTTTCCATATTTAATCAACCTGCCAGAAGCAAGGATCACCTGGGGAGAGGAGACATCAATTGAGAAAATGTCTCCATTGGATTGGCCTGCAGGCAAATCTGTAGGGAATTTTTTCCATTAAGGACTGATGTGGGAGGGTCCAGCCCGCTCCTGGGCAGTGCTACCGCTGAGCAGGTTAGTAATGGGGTGTGCAAGCAGGCGGGAGGAGCAAGTTGGGAGGAGCAAGCCAGTAAGCTGCACTCCCTCATGGCCTCTGCTTCATTTCATTACTCAGTTCCTGTCTTGAATTTCTTTTCTGATTTCTCTTCATGATGGACGACCACATTTGCCAGCTGAAATAACCTTTCTCCCCAGGTTTTGGTTGTGGGTTTTGTCACAGCAGTAGAAAGCAAACTAGAACAGCACACCATTCACATCTGATTTCCCAGCAAGAGTCTCTGGTATCTCCCCAAGGCCTGGTAGCCCAGACCTCTTTAACAGTACCCATTCCAACCCTTCTTCTCCCCACATGACAGTGTGTGTGTCTGCATGTGCTCGAGTGGTGTGTGTGTGTATGTGTGTGTGTGAAAGTGTGTGAATGTGTGTGGATGAGTGTCCGAGGGCACGCACATGCATGCATACATACGCACGCACACGGACACACACACACACACACACACACACACACGGACACGGACATGCACACGGACACACTTGCGTGCGTGCGCGCGTGCGCGCGCACACACACACAGATTTTCATGAGGGACTAACCCTCCAGCAACTCTGTGTTTTATGTTGCTTATTATTCAAAACCAGTTTAAACATTTTTTATGAGTTATCTCAATTTAGTAAGATCATCTTGTAGAAATTTTTGTTAAAATACAGAATTCTTTTTCTGATTTTGGTAGCAGTGTTTTTTAGCACCCCTGCCCCACCCCCCAAAAGTATCTGCCTGCCCACTGCTCTCAAAGGATAGTTTTGCTGGATATAGAATTATGGTCATTTCTTTCATCTCTTGAAAAATGCAGGCCCTCTGCAAGATCAGTATGTGTTTAGCCCCTGAGCCACCTCTCTAGCCTGGGACTCTCTTCTATTCCTTTGCTGACATTTTCCCCCTTTCCTTTAGGTTTGATTGTTGAGGCCATGTCGTGGTGGCCGCTCTGCAATATTTTAGGCTTCATTCTCTCCACGGTAGTGTGTGCTGATTGGCTCTTTTTCACCAGGCAGTGGCTTTCCTGGTTCTTCGAATGACTGATTTTTCAGTTGTATCCTGGACACACTGCCTATTAAGATACCCCGGGTGCTGGGCAAATCCTGAGTTGTAGCAGGCAGTCACCTACTCTGTTTAGTACACAGATCCTGATGTGGTGGCCTGTTTCTCCAGTGGTGGCTCAATTTTGTGGGAGCCTTTGTGGAAATACTTTAGTCTGATTGATCAGTTTTCCCTGGGGCTCTGTCTCCTTGCTGCCTGCTGCGCTGACTGTGAAGGCCGAGGGACTTTCCCTACACTGGACTGTGAAGTTGTTTCTCAGTAGGGGAAGGTAGTTCCGGGTCTGTGGGGACTCAGGGACTTCCCTGCTTGTGGCAGGATCCCTTGCCTGGAGAGGCCTGGGGCGTTGAGAGTCATAGTGGGGTGGGGTGGGACCTGTCTACTGGAATCCCACAGTTGTCCTCCTATTTCTGGACAGTGGTTCAGTTAGGCCCATGGTATCAAGGAGGGGTCCCAGGTCAGGCCACTTACAGCAGCTTGCCCTGTCTGCCTGGTCCACCGAACACATCTTAACCTGAGTTGCTCAAGGTTTGTGGGGCTTCAGATCCATTCCTCTTTGGATGGTGGTGTCAGGGGAGCTTGAGATTGATCTGGCCTAGCCTTAGACTGGCCTTGGATTTCCTTCTGTTGCTAGGGTGCGGGGGAGAAATAGCAGACTCGGTGGTACTCTGTGCCAGAAACAATTGGAGTTTATTTTCCTGTGTCTTGTAATCTTACGTACCTGTTTTCTAGGTAAGGCATCTTGGAAGTCAGGTTAAATGATTAGACTTAGGAATTTTTTTTGGTGCTTAAGCAGAAACCAGAGTTGGGCATTTATTTATTTAATTAATTACAGTTTGTCAAAAAAATGGAAACTTTGAAACTATGAAACTTTGAAACAGTTTTGTATTTTGAACATTTAACATACCAGGAACTCACACAAGTGGAAACTTGTCCCAATAAGGAAGGAATCCAGTCTTAAATTATTGACTGAGATGAAAGGCGTGCTATACATTTGATGAAAGTTTAATCATTTTTGATAAAATCTAAAATAATGTAGCTTCTGCATGACCTTATGAAGTAGTCCTTCTTGCACAAGAAGGTTCTATAACTGGCTGCCTTCACTCTTCTTATTCTACTTCAAAGAAAGTCCATGCTATAATTAAGATGGTGACACTTCCCAAGCAATTGACTCTTGTGCCAGCATCGCGTGGGGCTTTCCATCAGGCAGAATTCATGCTCTCCAGACATCAGCTGCTTCTCAAACCCCTTCCCCATGATACCTTCTCTGTGTCACACAGCTGGAGAAGGCCACAAGTTTAAGAAGTGATTTTTATTTCTATTTAAAAAATTATATATATTTATGTAAATACATATTATATATATATATATATATTTATTTAAATTTATTTTATTTTTTTCTTTAAGATGCTGGCATCAAACCCAGGGCTTGTGCCCTGTACTACTGACTGGTGTGTCCTCAGTCCCTAACAGTATTTCTTTTTTTTTTTTTTTTTTTTTTTTTTTTTTTTTGGTAAGAATAGATTCTCTGTAGGATCCAACTTCTTACAGAGGCATATGAATTCGATTTTATATCAATATTTATGTAATTTCCCCAAATCTAATAATATTTATTGTAAATATCACCTTTTCTGAAGTTCTTTGGTTAAATTGGATGGTTCTGTATAATATTCATGATACACTTGTCTCCCAGCTCAGTTGGTGGTGGGGTGTTAGGCACTCCAGGCACCTGCTAAGAGTTGGGTGAAGATGGGGATGGGTGTGAGTTGTGAATTCAAGGTGCTAGTCATTAGTCCTGTTGACTTTTCTGAAACTCCTTAAAGACCCAAAGGAGTTAAAATTAAAGACACTATTTACCTGGTGTTGCTGCCTCCTCCTCCCTCCTTCCTTCCCTCCCTCCCTCCCTCCCTCCTACTGCCCCACCCTTTTCCTCTCTCTCTCTCCCTCCCATTTATCTACCTTTCCTCCTTTTCTGCTTCCCTGTCTCTCCTCTCCCTCCATTCCTCCCTCCCTCCCTCTTTCCCTCCCTCCCTCTCTATTGAGATGGGTCTAGCTGTCTTTCCCTGGCTGGCCTGGAACTTCCTACATAGACCAGGTTGAACGTACAGAGATCTGCCAGCCTCTGTTCTGAGTGCTGGGATTAAAGGTGTGTGCTACCACCCCTTACTGGAGAAGTTTTTATATAAAATATCCAGCATGGTAGATCCTCATAATTAAGAGTTGTGAATAGATAATCGAAGAAAGTCATGGAAAATTAGTAGGTATGAGTGATTATATTAGGTAGTGAAAATTGGGATGATTACAGTGGTTGAAAATGTGTTACGTAAATAAATGACAATTCAAAAATCAAATACAGTTTAGGATCAAATTTTAGACAGAAAAATAGTTGGAATAGTTATGAAATACAGAATTTATACTAGCATGTTTTGTATGAATTATATGTAATGTACTATCTTTCTCTCTCTATGGTTTGATATGAAATAAGTTTGTTTTAAATATTTTCCCTCTTGGGGCTGGAGAGATGGCTCAGCAGTTAGAAGCACTGACTGCTCTTCCAGAGCTCCTGGTTCAGTTCCCAGCAACCACAACCATCTGTAATGGGATCTGACGCCTTCTGGTGTGTCTGAAGACAACTCTAGTGTACTCATACATAAAATCAATCAACCAATCAATCAACCAATCAATCAATCTTTAAAAAATATTTTCCCTCTTATGGCCTCTGTTTTGGGTCATTCCTTTGAATTCTATGTACTTTTAGGTAATGAAGTTGTTTTTCTTATTTTAAAGATGACAGTTTATGTCATTTCACACTTAAAAACATATGTCTTATTTGCCTTGTCAGTCGGGGGACAGTGGTTTGGTGTGTACCACAGCTGAGATAGCAAATGTTCACATGTGTCAGAGGGCATGAAGGAAGCGGGCAGAGTCTGAGAGGGGCTGGGGCTCACAGGTAGGGAAGACCGGGAACAGTGTGGGACACAGTAAAGTGTGGGATAAAACCCAGGGACCAGCCATCAGAGTGTTCACCATATATTCCCTCAGTATGTGGGATGAAACCCAGGGACCAGCCATCAGAGTGTCCACCATATATTGCCTCGGAGTGTCCACTTTATACTCCCTCAGCACAAACATTGTTCAGCCCACACTTAGCCACCAGACTCGTTTATTCAATGTCATATAACATGTATATGAATATTACAAATACTTTGATTATATGGAAAACTAGAATACAGGTATAAAGTAGCCTTAATAAATGCTTTGTTTTTGATGAGCAAATAAAGAGGAGATGGGGATTGAAGTTGGCCCACACATTTGCCCCCAAAACCTGACCATGTCTCTTTATCGACAAACTTCATAGATTCTTCAGGCAAATGTGCAAACACCTGAGTGCATGGCCCTGGCTGCCTTTCTCTGTTGCTCTTTGTTGGATAGCTGTTTTTACACTCATGAGTGCCTGTTTCTGCCATCTTGCACCTCCAGAAATAATGCCAAAACCACACACAGTTCTGACATGCCTGAGAAAGAACAGGCCTGAATCCCTGTTAGAGTTCCCCAGAACAGGTGTGTGACATTGGGTTGGTCACCCATGGGATGCCTTTGTTCCTTGGACAGTCAAGTGAAGATGTGCCAGGTGTTTCAGATTGGGCAAGCATATGACCTCATCATGGTCCTTTGTGGGACGCAGTTACTAGTGGAACAAGTTTTCATCCTCCCTCTACTGTGAGTCTTTCATATGCGTGTCACTTCCTCGGGCTGTATGGTTTTGAGCAAGTTGATAAGACTCTGTCTTATGGGTTGTGTGTGCATAGTAATACACAGAACTGTGTTCACTGAGCTGATAACGCACACTGGCACACTAGCCATTGTGAGCATCTTCCAGCAATGGCTCCTCTTGACCCTTGAAACGGAATAGGATTTTGAGTGAAGACTTTGCAGATGTGATTAAACTATGGATCCTGAGAACGAGTAGATGATCCTGGATTGTCCTTAGGCCAAATATAGTTCTGGTGGTTCTTAAGGCGTCACAGAGTGGCATGTGAAAACAGAGGTCAAGAGGGGTGCAGTCGATGAGCTAAGGAATGTGGCCACCCTCTAGAAGCTGGAATCCTAGACCCTTCAGAAAACTATCAACTTAACTGGTTTTCTTTCCAGTTGTCAGCACAGATTGATGACCTCTGTGAATGGAATGATAATGCATGTTTGTTTTAAGGCACTGTATCTGTGGTCATCGTTGTAGTAGCAGCCATGCGTTATCTGTTTTATCTTTGTGTGTATCCATGCGTGTGCGCTCTCGATGTTTTTACTAGAGGTAAGATCTTCTTTAACAAAAGAACCTGTGGTCAGGAGCTCTCTGAACTCGGCACCCGGTCACAGTTGATCCTCACTTCTGTGCAGTGTGTATAATGCATGTGGCTGGCACGTGGCTTAGGGGAGATTGGATGGTGCTATTGAGTGAACTTTACAGTGGGACTTCCAAAGGGTTCTTACAGTTAGTAGATTGCTTTGTAAGTGGTATGTTAGGTTTTAAGCCTTCTCCTTCAGGTATACGTATTTGTCTTGGGACATGTGTCCCTTGTACATTCAGCTTGATTTCCCTGTACTTCATCAGTTTGTCATTTCCCATCATTCCTTTGACTTCAGATACTGTTTATTCTGTGAACAAGAACTTAGTACAGAAATCACCCACACTGGTCAGATTTAGGCAGTTAAGGCCAGGAACACTTTCAACTCGGTATTACCAGATACTGTTGGTCCACCAGCTGCTTCTAGCACCACCTCTGATGGTGGCCTTTGGGCCTAGACCAGCTTAGGAGTGTACAGGGGCTCACAAGGATGCTTGCACCATTTTCTCTTCTTAAAGCTTGCAAAATGAATTATTTACTTTCCTGTATCCACAGTAATTCCTATGTATGGTGCTGCTGCTGGTGTTGTCAAACAGGAAAACTTGAAAGTGTGAAGTCAGCTCGTAGAAGAATTTTGTTTACTTCCAAGTTATGTAGATTAACATCATTATTATTTCCTTGGCAAGAATATGGCATGAAAATATTGAGTTCTTAGAATCTGAACCTTGTTCTTCTATAAATAAATCATCGGTGACTTTAGATTCTGGTTTGAATGTGTACTTCCCTTGTTGGCAGATTTCTTGGTAGACCTATGCATAATTGACAGTCTAGTTAGTGAGGTCTCTATGCCAAGGAATGCAAGCTTCTAGGTGCAATTGCTCTACTTAACAAAGGGTGTTGGAATCCAATATGATTTGTAAAATGTATGCACTTTCGTGAGTGTCCTAGTTAGGGTTTCCGTTGGTGTGGTGAACCACCACAGACAAAACAATTTGGGGAGGAAAGGGTCTATTTGGCTCACATGTCCATATCACTGGTCATCATCAGAGGAAGTCAGGACAGGAACTCCAGCAGGCACCTGGAGGCAGGAGCTGTTGCAGAAGCCATGGAGGAGGGCTGCTTACTGAACTGATCACCCTGGCTTGCTCAGCTTGCTTTCTCATAGAACCCAGGACCCATCAGCTTAGAGGTGGCACTCCTCACAAACCCACAATAGGCTGGGTGCTCTTCCATCTATCACCAATTAAGAAAATGCTTGCCTGCAGCACGATCTTATAGAGGCATTTTCTTAATTGAGGTTTCCTCTTCTGTGATGCCTAAATTGTGTCAAGTTGATATAAACTAGCCCGCACACCGAGAGCACACTGTATTCTTTATTCACTTTGTAAGTCTTATGGCTTTAACTAGATGGCTCTGCTATGAGGAATCACTATTCTCATGTATAAGGTCATCAAGGGCTCGCCCTGGTTGTTGTACTGGAGCCTGGAATTTTCCAAATGATATTGTAAGCTGAGGTTGGTGAAAGCATTTCTTTGCAATTGTTAAGAACAAGTGCATATCAACTACTGTGATAATCAAGAGAGAAACATGAAAATTCCTAGACTCAGACATCTACCAAGATGAAGGAGGAAACCTGAACAGATACAGTTAACAGATAATCTGGACACTTGTAATTCTCACAGTTTAACTATCAAGAAATAGAAAACCTGTGAACAGATCAGTTCCGAGTGTGAGGTTGTGCCTTCCTTAGTTGTGGTTCCATTGCTGTGAACAGACACCGTGACCAAGGCAACACTTATAAAGGCAGACAGTAATTGGGGCTGGCTTACAGTTTCAGAGGTTCAGTCCATTATCATCATGGTGGGATGCATGGCAGCATCCAGGCAGACATGGTGCTGTAGAAGCCAAGGGTTTCTTGATCCCAAGGCATCCAGGAGGAGACTCTGTATCACACTGGCCAGACTTGAGCATTTGTGTGAGATCTCAAAGCCCCATCTCCACAGTGACGCATTTCCTCTAACAAGGCTACACCTCCAATAAGGCCACACTTCCTAATAGTGTCACGTCCCATAGGCCAAGCATATTTAAGCCACCATAGATTAAGTCAATAATTAGAAATCATTCAGTAAAGTAAGTACCAGGAGCTCGGTGTGGTGACTCATCCCTGCAATCCCAGTATAATGAAGTTGAGGCAGGAGAATCACTGTGAGTTTTAGGCCAACTTAGGCTATGAAAGTGATATCTGTCTTTAAAATTAAATGAATACATGTTAAACCCTATGACCAGGCAGTTATACTGTCAATTTCTATTGAATCTTATAACAAACATGAAGACCACTTTTTCAGCTATTCCAGAAAGTTCATGAGGAAGAAATTCTTCTAAATGTCTTCCATGTGACCAACATAATTTTATTATCAATACCAGGCCAGGACACAAGAACCAATGGACTTTGATGGCTCAGTGAGTAGAGGTATCGGTGCAGGGTCCTGATCCTTGGATTCTCAAAAGTGGCGAGAGACAGCTGACACCCAGGAGATGTGCTGTGGCCTTGCAGGCACATCTCATTCATATGTATATGCATTAAAACACAATGATTAAGATAAGATTCAATAAAAGAATAAAACTGTAGGATAATATCTTTGAACCTAGATACACAGACTTTAACAAAACACTCCAATCCCAGTCTGTAGCACATTATAAAGATATACACCATGATCAAGTAGAATTCATGACAGGCATACAAGGATGGTTCAGCATATGCAAATTAATATGTCTATTAAATCAATAGAACAAAGAACAAAACCATATAATTTTATGTGTAGAGGAAGCACTTGATAAAAGTCTACATTCTTTCTTGGTAAAAATCAATGGTTAACATTGGATACAGAAAGAATGTATCTTAGCATACTATGGTTGCTAGGCAACAAGCTGTCACTGTACTCAGGAAGTGCTGACTGCAGTCTAAGGTCGGAACAAGTCAAAGCTATCAACTCTCTCCACTTTATTGCTGGAACTCTTGGAGTCACCAGGCAAGCAAGAGCAGTAAGACATTCAACTTATGAAAGAGGAAGTTAAGTTGTCACCCTTGGTACAAGACCTTTTGTATAGGAAACGTTAAAAGCAGCATCAACCATTTCAGAGCAAATATACAAATTAAGCAACTGTGCAGGATAAAACTCCAACACCTCACTCTCGGTAGTGCCGCAACCTGCCAACAGCCCGTTGTGGGTCTGCATTTTGCTTCTCCCCTAGGCTGTCAGGATGCCGCTCAGGGAGGCAAAATGCTTTTGAGATGGGGGCCCAGCGCATGTTTCTCCAGGTGAGCAACAGTGCAGGCTGGAGCTGAGGCTGTGGTTCTCAAACTCCTGGGCACCCAGACACCACTGGGAATTGTGAAGAGTTGAGAATGGCCTTGGGCCTAAGATGAGCCCAGGGTGGGCGAGGGGAGGACCTGGCTTAGTTCAAGGTGAGTGCCAGGAGTGTGGAGGGGCCTTCTGCAGGAGACTTAGGCTTGGCTCTGTATGAGGAAGGCAGTCCTTGATGAGACAGTTCTTGCTTGTCTAAAGTCTTTATTCATGGAGAAAAAGGATGCATAGGACTTACTCAGGGTGAACCAGAAATTAAATCCCTCTTGCAGGAAGGGATGCCCGGGCAGGGAGGCCCATTGGCTGTACATTCAGGGCCTGTTTAGATACCTCATTAGCATACTTTAGGGTGTATGCTACATCACCAGTTGCCAAG